>NW_025884152.1:1440-2733 GCF_002878395.1 Capsicum annuum
TTACTTGAAAAACAATACTCATGTCTTGTTTAAACTTATTGTTGGTAGATATGTTTTTTTTAGCATGCAAAGTTATTTATTTTATGTTGGAGGAATAGTTATTATTATTTGTTGCGCCTTAATAAAAATATTAATTAGTTAAGTCAAGAATTTGTCATTTGTTTACTAATTATTTTAATGGATTTCAAAACCCTCATATAAGATATGAAGTGCTAGCTTTATTTTTCATCCAAGATGTTTATTCTTCTTTATTCGCATGTTGTCTTTTCAAAATGATAAGAAAGTTCAAACTTTTGCGGCTAAATAAAATTATTTAGATATTTTTAACTCATGCATAGTATGATTGTGAAACTTTTGCTTTGCATTTTTTATTTGTTGACTCTCATTCTTGTGCAAGTGTGCTTATTCTTGTCATTCAAAAATTGATTCTTGATAGTTTCTTTTACTTTGAAACATGCCACTTTTATGCCTTGAACATATATTAATTTCTTTATCTTTTCTTTGCATGCAAAAAAAAAAATCTCGAGTCCAAATGGATTCCTCTCCTCTTGCATTTCGTAATGGGCCAATGAGGTCTACCCCTTCGAGTCAACATGGCATGCGGGTGCTAGAAGATAGACGAAGAAGGAAAATGGATCAAAACCCATTGAAGAGGTCATTAAGAGACTTGAAAAGTCTCAATTTTTATTATTATCTTCTTTTTATTTATTCATTCATTTCGGCTTCGAAGCCAAAGTTGTATTTAATATAGGTGGAGCAAGACTCGAAAAATAGTTTAGGACAAGTGAAATGGGTCGGAATCCCAAGTAGACTAGAACATGTCTTGTTGATTTGGGCTCAATGGCCTAAATCCTTTACTTTCTCCTCCCTTCTCCTTTTATGAGTTTATTTATTTATTAGTTTTGTTTTGACTTAGTTAAAATCCCTACTAAGTCGCCTAAATCTATTTTACACAAGTCTTTTTTTTTTTAAAATCAAATCACTATTTCAACAAATTAATCTTTTCAGAAGTTAATCAAAAGATGTTTTCAAACAGTCCGGATAACTGCAAGTTAGCGGACGTTTTAGGTGCCTAACACCTTCCTAAAACGTTAATAGGAACCGCTTATCTAGAATCTCTAACTTAAAACGATTTTCCTGTTTTGAATCGTTTGAAGTAACTCTCTAAAGGTTTCTTAATTTTTCTTCAAAATTAAGTGGCGACTCTCTTCAAAAGTCAAAATTTCCGCAAAACAAAGTGAATTGGACTTTTTGCCCTTCATTAAAAGTCTTTACTTTAGACAAAATCGACTT
>NW_025884153.1:0-2306 GCF_002878395.1 Capsicum annuum
AGTGACCCCTTTGGAATTTTTGGCCAAAAAAAGAACTCTTTTGACTCTAGACTCAAAAAAATCACTTAGCATTTTGTTTGCGTCTTTGCTAAAATTTGAACGCGACAACTTAATTCTCAACTTATTTCATTACCCACTAATAAGCCGCATCCTTAAGTTCGGTCTTACCTTACATTTCTGATAGAAGTTGTTCCCTACGTACGACTTAAATCACTGATCTTCTAGTTAAATCTTTTATATTCCATCCATTTTTGTTAATTAGTTTGTCCGATTTTGACTAAATACAAAGTTAATGATAAAAATCTTTTGAATCTTATATAGATTATTATTATATTCAGACAACAAAAAAAAAAGGGCAGCCCGATGTACTAAAGCTACCGCTATGCATGGTGTCCGGAGAATGGCCCCACCATAAGGGTGTATCGTACGCAGCCTTACCTTGCATTTCTGTCAGAGGCTGTTTCCAAGGCTTGAACCCGTGACTTCCTAGTCACATGACAGCAACTTTACCAGTTACTTCAAGGCTCCCCTTCAATATAATTATATCCAGATATTTTTTAATTTTATGATATTAAATATATCACGTAGAAAGTTGAAATGTCAAAAATCACAAGGTTTGTCTCATGAAAATTAGGCTGAAAGGGGTTGACAAGTTGTTATTTTGGTGTATGGATACAGAAATTGCTTATTAAATAAATAAACCCTCTGCATGGTTAAGGGACAGACTATTTTCATGCATGCAGTCTTTTAGGTTTCTATATTTATGTTATTAATAATAGGGACAAGGTTTCAAAACATTATTCCATCAGTAGTAAAAGTGAAGTAGCACTTCAAAAACAGATTTTCGACCACTTTCGTAGAGCAATAATATACTCTTTTTTCCGTCTCAAATTATGTGACATAATTTTTAAAAATACTTATGTTAAATTATTTATCAATTTGTATTATTAAAAAAGAGCAGCTCGATACACTAAAGTGTCTGCAATATACAAAATTCAAAAAAGAACCCCACCATAAGGGTGTACTGTATGCTGCTTTACCTTATATTTCTATCACTAAAGTGCCCGTTATGTACAGGGTCCGGGAAAGGCCCCAAGACTAAAGTTTCCATTATATAGAGGGTTCAAATAAGGGCCCCACCACAAGGGTGTACTATATGCACCCTTATCTTATATTTTTACCACATATTTCTGCAAAAGTCAGTTTCTAAGGCTTGAAACCATGATCTTTCGATCATATGACAACAACTTTATCAGTTACTCCAAAGCTCCCATTCAAAAATTTAGATTATTAAGACAAACAATTATCCTTTTTCTATTTTATTCTTAATAGTAATATTTTTGAAGACTATATATGAAAACTTTATTATAATAAGATGATAACATATAAAAGGTTTCAATTAAGACGATTATGTGGGCCGGGCCCGGGCAACCCGTAATCGGCACGTATCATTTAACCGGTTTGTGGACCGGGTTGGGGTTTAAGTGGGCCGGGCCGGGATCAACAGTAAAAAGATTAAAAACAACCCTAACCCGGCCCACTTAACCCAACCCGGTCAAACTCACCTAAACCCGGTTAAAAAACCGGTCAAACCCAGTTAAAAATATAAAAAAAAAAACCTTTTTTCAATATACATTATATATACCCACCTATATACATTATAAATACGTTAAATAATATATATACACTATATATATAGTATATACTACATTAAAATTTAAAAATATATACACATATACACAATCACACATATATACGCACCATCCAATATATATATACTACTTTAAAGTTTAAATAAAATATACTAAAATATATATACATTGCAATATATATATATATATATATATATATATATATATATATATATATTTATATAGTTATATACTAATTTATAAAACATATACACATGTATATGTTAAATATACACGTCTATAGAAAATATACACACATGTATACGCACCATTCAATGTATATATACTACTACTAATAAAATATACTACAATATATATACATTACAATATACATAGATATAGTTATATACTAATTTATAAAACATATACACATGTATACGTTAAATATACACATCTATAGAAGATATATTCGCATATATACACTCAATTTTATGTATATGTAATACTTTAAATTCGATTTACTACAATATATATACATTACAATATATATATATATATATATATATATATAAATATACACGTCTATAGAAGATATATACATATGTATACGCACCATTCAATATATATATACTACTAATAAAATATACTACAATATATATATATATATATATATAT
>NW_025884153.1:2406-3449 GCF_002878395.1 Capsicum annuum
AGAGAGAGTTATATACTAATTTATAAAACATATACACATGTATACGTTAAATATACACATCTATAGAAGATATATACACATGTATACACACCATTCAATGTATATATACTAATACTAGTAAAATATACTACAATATATACATTACAATATATATAGATATAGTTATATACTAATTTATAAAACATATACACATGTAGACGTTAAATATACACGTCTATAGAAGATATATTCATATATATACACTCTATTCTATGTATATGTAATACTTTAAATTAGATATACTACAATATATATACATTACACTATATATATATATATATAGTTATATACTAATTTATAAAACTTATACACATGTATACGCTAAATATACACATCTATAGAAGATATATATACACAAATATACAAAACATATGCTACTTAATATAATAAATTAATAATACTTGGTAGTAAATTAATAAAATATTAGAAGTAAGTTTTTAATTTAAAGTAGAAAACTAGAAATTCAATTTAAAATTTTAAAATCATTAAATGAAAAAATATAAAAAGTAAGGACTAAGGAGTGAATGAATTTGGGGAATTTTATTGATTGCAAAATAATCCAAAATTTATAATTTACATAAATTTAAAAACTCAAAAATAAAAATAAAAAAAATTGAATCCGGGCAGGTTAACCGGCGGGCCTGAACCGGGCTAGGTTCGGGCGGCGTTAACCAGGCCCAAATTAAAGAAATAACTGGCCCGGGACCTGGAACCCTAAAGCTTACTGGGCCGGGTCAAATCGGCCCGGATCCTTTAAGTGGGTTGGGTAGGGACGGTTCATCCCGGCCCACTTGACAGGCTTAGTTTCAATAGAGAGAAATTGTTCTTTTAAGACATAGCAAGTTGATGTTAGAAGTGCAGCATTTCCTTTTTCAAATGGAACTTTATTACGTTGATTGACCCATGTTGACTTGAGACATTACTTAATTAAAAAATTAAAATTTTAGTTAGAAATATATCTTTTACTAAACTAATCGTACTAATGATGCTTGAAACTCTAAATT
>NW_025884154.1:0-3020 GCF_002878395.1 Capsicum annuum
CATAATCATGAGAGGATGAAATAAGTACAATAACACACGTGAGTCATTGTATAATTTGTCAATCACTTTCAGTTCATCAAGAATATCAATTCTCATAATGTAAATATCATTTAAATAGTTCGAAAGAATAACATTCACAATTTCACTTTCAAATCACTTCACCATTCACCACAGACACAAGGAAACACACACACACTTGGAGATCCTATAACCGACATAAACCATGTGAGCTACATGGAGTCCAACGTACAACCCACGTTGGAGAGAGCTGTCCTATCGTTGCCATCGGAGTAGGACTATCGATATTGAATCCATACAAACTAGTGATCATTATATAAATCAGTCTCAGGCTCAGTCCTACGGGGGAATGTAGTTCTAGGGAAGTAAGGTCGCTTTATACCTCCTACTCGGTGCTAAAGATTTCTCCCAGACTTAGCTCAGATCATTTCAAAGACAATCCACAACAAAACAATTTCAGTAATATATAAATATACATCGGGAGCCATCATGCTTCCTAACTATCAAAATCAACCACGATGTGGATTTCTTTCACACTCGAGTTCAAAACAACTCCAATAAGACCAAAAGGACAAATCATTCAAAATATTTCAAATATTCAACATCAACGTACTTATAACACACACTTTCTCAAAAAAACACAATTTTCAATGGGGATTCACGACTCAAATATCAAAATCATGAGAAATATCGTTCAAGATTCATGCTTTATATCTCCACACATGTAAATTCATCTTTCAAAATCATAAACATCAAGATTTCATAATAATCATCATAAGATATGGGTTCATGCTTCAAATTTGTAACAATCAAATAAAAATCATGCCTTTGTAAGGAAAATTACTTTTGGGCATAAAAATGAAAGAGAGTTCTTGTTGAAAAACCCCACAAACCTTGAATGATGAACTTTAGATCGATACTCATTTTTGAGATGTTAATCTTGCCTTTGAATGATGGTTCTTGGAGTTCTTGAACTAGGAACTTCGAATCTTGAATAAATTTGCAGAATTAATGGTGAACTTTGGAGGTTCTTGAAGTTGGATATAGGAGCTTAGGGTTTTCTTTTTGAGGGAATTTGATGAAATATAACATATAATGCTTCTAATAGGCTTTAATATAGGGTTTGGATGGATTTTGGGTAAGGGGAATGACCAAAACGCCCCTAAAAATCAACTAATTCTCAAATCTGTCCTTTGGTGGACTGTTTTGATAGTCAAAAGTAGCTCAATCATAATGTTTTACTCTGATATCTAAATTGGATGAAACCAATATCATTAGAAAGAGGACTCTCATATCATTCCATTGATATATAGTATCTCACCCAAATCATTGTGTACGAGGAGTTATGATCATTTGAAGTTGACCCAAAAATTCATTTTTGATAGACTAAAGTAGATCGATCATAACTTTTTTCTCCGATAGACAAATTGGATGAAACTAATTTCATTGGAAAGAGGACTCGCAGAGCTTTCTTTTGATATATATTAGATCACCCAAATCATTATGTACAAAGAGTTATGATCATTTAAAGTTGGAGCAAAAATACGCCAAGCCTCAGTACTTTTTCCTGCACGTTTTACTGTTCACTACTATTCACGGTTCGATCGGAATTTTCATAACTCGTCGCTCGGGTGTCCGTTTTGGATGATCCACATATCGTTGGAAAGCTTATTAGATACTCTATGCAATGGTGGGTCATAATATAAGTCTCTCCATATGGAAAATTTATAATTCATTTTAGAAGATAGAACCCAACACGTTTACGCACAAAATTTCAACGAAAAATTTCCCGGGGTATTACATCATCCCTCCCTTGGAAACATTCGTCCTAGAATGACGCTAGACATGCCAAGATTAGATAGGGAATAGAACAAACAGATGAAACCATTCGTTAGACTCATCACCACATCGTTTCTCACTCCGAATGCAACATAGAATGCATAAATTCAAGAAACTACAGCTGAACACATAATAAATGACAGTTGTACTGCTGCAACTTTTATCAAAAGTGCATGAGTTAGGAAAGAACGGTACCTTTGGCTTGATCGGATTTTGCGGAAAATAGGTGCGGGTATTTGGATCGCATATCTGCCTCAGCTTCCCAAGTTGCACCCTCAACAGATTGGTTTCGCCACAACACCTTGACCAAGGGAACTTCTTTGTTCCTTAGTCTTCGGACACTGAAATCAAGAACCTCAACAGGAATCTCATCAAAACAAAGATTTTCTTGAATGTCAGCACTCACAGAGGAATCCACTACCACAACATCGCTAATATGCTTTCTAAGCATGGAGACATGGAATATTGGATGAACAAAGTACAACTCGGAAGGCAACTCGACCTCATAAGCTACCTTACCAAAATGGCTAAGAATTTTGTAAGGACTAATATAACGAGGACTAAGCTTCCCCTTCTTTCCGAATCTCTTCACCCTCCTCATTGGTGAAATTTTCAGATACACTAGGTCACCAACTTCAAACTCAAGGTTTCTCCTTCTAACATCTGCATATGACTTCTGACGACTCTAGGCAGTTTTCAACCTCTCCCTAATCAACTTAACTTTTTCCATTGCCTCAAATACCGAATCAGGACCACTCACAGCCTCTTCACCCGCCTCGAACCAACCTATAGGTGATCTACACTTCCTTTCATATAAGGCTTCAAACGGAGCCATGCCAATACTAGAGTGGAAACTGTTATTGTAAGCAAATTCTATAGACGGTAAGTGATCATCCCAACTTCCCTTAAAGTCAAGTGCACAAGCTCTCAATATATCTTCTAAGGTCTGGATAGTCCGCTCAGCCTGACCATCGGTCTGCGGATGAAAAGCAGAACTCAAAAGCACTTGGGTACCAAGACCCTTCTGAAAAGCTTTCCAATATTGCGAAGTGAACAGAGTACCCCTATCCGAAATGATAGACAAGGGAACTCCATGCAGTCTAACTAGCTCTCGGATATACAATCTAGCGTAATCCTCAGCAGTATATGAAGTATGAACAGGC
>NW_025884154.1:3120-22460 GCF_002878395.1 Capsicum annuum
AATATTGCGAAGTGAACAGAGTACCCCTATCCGAAATGATAGACAAGGGAACTCCATGCAGTCTAACTAGCTCTCGGATATACAATCTAGCGTAATCCTCAGCAGTATATGAAGTATGAACAGGTAAGAAATGAGCAGACTTAGTCAATCTATCAACCACAACCCAAATAGAATCATGATGGCGTCGGGAAGGAGGTAAACCAATCACAAAGTCCATATTTATCTCTTCCCACTTCTAGGTGGGAATAACAACCTAACCCCTAATCTAGCCAAACGATGTACATCACGAGCCAACTTTTCTTACCTTCTACCACACATGAAAAACTACCCATGGAAACTCTACTTAGGGTATCCGCCACAACATTGGCCTTGCCCGGATGGTACAACATACTCATATCATAGTCATTTAACAATTCTAACCATCGTCTCTGCCTAAGATTTAATTCTCTCTGGGTAAATACATACTGCAGACTCTTATGATCAGTGAAAACATCAACATGGATACCATACAAATTGTGTCTCCAGATTTTCAAAGCAAACACAACAGCAGCCAACTCAAGGTCATGGGTGGGGTAATTTTTCTCATGGGGTTTCAATTGTCTAGAAGCATAAGCTATCACCTTACCTTTCTGCATCAATACGCAACCCAACCCAACTCTCGAAGCATCACAGTACACCACAAAACCATCAACACCATCAGGCAAAGTCAAAACAGGGGCTGAAGTGAGTTGAGTCTTCAACTCCTGAAAACTCTTCTCACAAGATTCGGACAACAAGAGCTTCACTTTCTTTTGGGTCAACCGAGTCATAGGAGAGGCTAAAGAGGAGAAACCCTTAACAAAACGACGGTAATAGCCAGCTAAATCCAAGAAACTTTGGATATCAGTCGGAGAAATAGGTCTAGGCCAATTTATAATAGCTTCGGTCTTTTAAGGATCAACTCTAATACCCTCGGAAGAAATGATATGACCCAGAAAAGCAACTGACCTTAGCCAAAACTCACACTTACTGAATGTGGGAAACAACTTGTGATCTCTAAGGGTTTGCAAGATAGTTCGGAGATGATCAGAATGTTTATCCTCACTACGGAAGTGCACTAGTATATCATCGATGAACACTATGACAAACATATCCAGATATGGTATGAACACTCGATTCATGAGGTCCATGAAAGCTGCTGGGGCATTAGTTAACCCGAAAGACATAACAAGAAACTCAAAACGGCCATAACGAGTTCGGAAAGCGATTTTCAGGATGTCACACTCCCTAACTTTGAGTTGATGATAGCCAAAATGAAGGTCTATCTTTGAGAAATAACTTACACCTTGGAATTGGTCAAACAAATCATCTATTCTCGGAAGGGGTACTTATTTTTTATGGTGACTTTATTTAGTTGGCGGTAATCAATGCACATACGCAAAGAGCTATCTTTTTTCTCACAAACAACACAGGAGCACCCCAAGGAGAAACACTGGGCCTTAGGAAACCCTTATCTAGTAGATCTTTGAGTTGCTCTTTCAACTCCTTAAGTTCTGCGGGGCCATACAGTAAGGAGGAACAGAAATGGGCTGAGTATCAAGAAGAAGATCAATCCCGAACTCTATCTCTCTATCAGGAGGTATCCTTAGGAGATCATCCGAAAAGACATCAGAAAACTCATTGATGACGTTAACAGACTGGAGAGTTGGAGTCTCAGGCTTAGTGTCTTTGACTCGGACAAAATGGTAAATACACCCCTTGAAAATAAGCTTTCAAGCTTTAAGGTAAGAGAAAAAATGACTCTTAGGTGACATAGAATTCCCAGACCACTCAAATACAGATGCACCCAAAAACAGAACCTTGACCATCTGGGTCCGACGATCAATAGAGGTATAAGAAGAATACAGCCAGTCCATACCCAGAATCACATCAAAATCTACTATGTCTAACTCAATCAGATCAGCCAATAAGACTCTATGAAGAATGGTAACTCAATGGCTCAGTAGGTTGGTTGCTGACCATTATTATTTCTTCTCACTCGATGTGGAGGCATATTTCTGAAAGAGGAGAACACGAATCAATAAACGAGAGAGACACTTAAAGCACGATAGACTTTTAAAAGATAGACTCACACTTTTTTCTAAAATGTCTTGTAGACTCTTGCTCATAGATGTGGCACACTACGCACCGATGATCAAGACTCTACATAACGCAGCTTGTCAGACTCCCTAGGATACCTTAAAACCTTAGTCTCTGATACCAAGTTTGTAACGCCCCAAAAATAGGTCCCAGAGTGTCACACGGTACTTGAGGCTACTAGTAATCCGAAGCAAACCCTTTGAGCCATTTTCGTTCAGTTCAACACGAATCAACGGGGTTTCCATAAATAAACCTCAAATATCAACAGATTAATCATCATCCAAGAATAAAAGAACTTCAGAAAGATAACAAACTATGACTTATTAGTCAACTCCCAAGGAAACACACACACACTAGGAGATCCTATAACTGACATAAACCGTGTGAGCTACATGGAGTTCAATATACAACCCACGTTTGGGAGAGCCGTCCTATCCTTGCGATCGGAGTAGGACTATTAATATCAAATCCACACAAACTAGTGATCACTATATAAATCAGGCTCAGGCTCACTCCTACAGGAGCACGTAGTTCTAGAAAAGTAAGATCGCTTTATACCTCCCACTCGGTGCTAAAGATTTCTCCCAGACTTAGCTCAGATCATTCAAAGACAATCCACAACAAAAAAATTTCAGTAATATATAAATATACATCGGGAGCCATCATACTTCCCATCTATCAAAATCAACCACTTTGTGGATTCCTTTCACACTCGAGTTTAAAACAACTTCATTAAGACCAAAAGGTCAAATCATTCAAAATATCTCAAATATTCAACATCAACGTGCTTATAACACACACTTTTTTAAAAAAACACAATTTCCAATAGGGATTCATGACCCAAATATCAAAATCATGGTAAATATCATTCAAGATTCATGCTTTATATCTCCACACATGTAAATTCATCTTTCAAAATTATAAACATCAATATTTCATAATAATCATCATAAGATATGGGTTCATGCTTCAAATTTGTAAAAATCAAATACAAATCATGCCTTTATAAAGAAAATTACTTTTGAGCACAAAAACGAAAGAGAGTTCTTGTTGAAAAATCTCACATACCTTGAATGATAAACTTTAGATCGAAACTCATTTTTGAGATGTTAATCGTGCCTTTTAATGATGGTTCTTGGAGTTCTTGGACTAGGAACTTGGAATCTTGAATAAATTTGCAGAATTAATGGTGAACTTTGGAGGTTCTTGAAGTTGGATATAGGAGCTTAGGGTTTTCTTTTTGAGGGAATTTGATGAAATATAACATATAATGCTTCTAATAAGCTTTAATATAGGGTTTGGACTGATTTTGGGTGAGGGGGAATGACCAAAACGCCCCTAAAAATCAACTAATTCTCGAATCTATCCTTTGGTGGACTGTTTTGATAGTCTAAAGTAGATCAACCATAACGTTTTACTCCGACATCTAAATTGGATGAAACCAATTTCATTAGAAAGAGGACTCTCATATATTTCCATTGATATATAGTATCTCACCCATATCATTGTGTACGAAGAGTTATGATCATTTGAAGTTGACCTAAAAATTTACTTTTGGTAGGCTGAAGTAGATTGATCATAACTTTTTTCTCCAATAGACAAATTGGATGAAACCAATTTCATTGAAAAGAGGACTCAAAGAGCTTTCCGTTGATATATAGTAGATCACCCAGATCATTATGTACAAGGATTTATGATCATTTAAATTTGGAGCAAAAATACTTTAGGCCTCAGTACTTTTTCCTACACGTTTTACTGTTCACTACTATTCACGGTTCGATCGGAATTTTTATAACTCGTCGCTCGGGTGTCCATTTTGGATGTTCCGTATATCGTTGGAATGCTTATTAGATACTCTATGCAATGGTGGGTCATAATATAAGTCTCTCCGTATGGAAAATTTATAATTTATTTTAGAAGATAGAACCCAACATGTTTACGCACAAAATTTCAATGAAAAATTTCCCGGGGTATTACATCATCCCCCCCTTGAAAACATTCATCCTCGAATGATGCTAGATATGCCAAGATTAGATAGGGAATAGAGCAAACAGATGAAACCATTCGTTAGACTCATCACCACATCGTTTCTCACTCCGAATGCAACATAGAATGCATAAATTCAAGAAACTACAGCTGAACACATAATAAATGACAGCTGCACTGCTGTAACTTTGATCAAAAGTGTATGATTTAGGAAAGAACGGTACCTTCGGCTTGATCGGATTTCGCGGAAAATAGGTGTGGGTACTTGGATCGCATATCCGCCTCAGCTTCCCAAGTTGCACCCTCAACAGATTGGTTTCGCCACAACACCTTGACCAAGGGAACTTCTTTGTTCCTTAGTCTTTGGATACTGAAATCAAGAACCTCAACAGGAATCTCATCAAAACAAAGATTTTCTTGAATGTCAGCAGCACTCACAGAGTAATCCACTGCCACAACATCGCGAATATGCTTTCTAAGCATGGAGACATGGAATATTGGATGAACAGAGGACAACTCAGAAGGCAACTCGACCTCATAACCTATCTTACCAACATGGCTAAGAATTTTGTAAGGACCAATATAACGAGGACTAAGCTTCCCCATCTTTCCGAATCTCTTCACCCCCCTCATTGGTGAAATTTTTAGATACACTGGTCACTAACTTCAAACTCAAGGTTTCTCCTTCTAACATCTGCATATGACTTTTGATGAATCTGGCAGTTTTCAACCTTTCCCTAATCAACTTAACTTTTTCCATAGCCTCAAATATCGAATCAGGACCACTCACAGCCACTTCACCACCTCGAACTAACCTATGGGTGATCTATACTTCTTCCCATATAAGGCTTCAAATGGAGCCATGCCAATACTAGAGTGGAAACTGTTATTGTAAGCAAATTCTATCAACGGTAAGTGATCATCCCAACTTCCCTTAAAGGCAAGTGCACAAGCTCTCAATATATCCTCTAAGGTCTGGATGGTCTGCTCAGCTTGACCATCGGTCTGCGGATGAAAAGTAAAACTCAAAAGCACTTGGGTACCAAGACCCTTCTAAAAAGCTTTCCAAAATTACAAAGTGGACTGAGTACCCCTATCTGAAATGATAGACAAGGGAACTCTATGCAGTCTGACTAGCTCTCGAATATTCAATCTAGCTTAATCCTCAACAGTATATCAAGTATGAACAGTCAAGAAATGAGCAGACTTAGTCAATCTATCAACCACAACCCAAATGGAATCATGATGGCGTCGGGAAGGAGGTAAACCAATCACAAAGTCCATGTTTATCTCTTCCCACTTCCAGGTGGGAATACTAAACTCTTGCATCATACCACCAGGTCTTTGGTGTTCAACCTTAACCTGTTGGCATGTTGCACACTTAGCTACAAACGCTGCTATATCTTTCTTCATGCCACTCCTCCAATAGATTTCCCACAAGTCTCGGTACAGCTTGGTAGAACCAGGATGAATAGAATATCGTGCCTCGTGCACTTTATCCATAATCCTCTGTCTCAGATCATCAACATTCGGGACACACAATCTACCCTGCAATCTCAACACACCATCTCCCCCTTGGGAGAAAACCTCTACTTTTTGGTCTTTGACTGACTCCTTCAGTCTGACCAAACTAGTATCTAAGTATTGCTTTTCCTTCACTTTCTAAACCAAGGAGGATTCGAAACTACTCTGAACCCCTATACTACCTTCAGCAGAGTCAAACAACTTAACCCCTAATCTAGCCAAACGATGTACATCACAACACAACTCTTTCTTACCTTCTACCACATGCGAAACACTAACCATAGACACTCTACTTAGGGCATCCGCCATAACATTGGCCTAGCCCGGATGGTACAACACACTTATATCATAGTCCTTTAACAATTCTAACCATCGTCTCTGCCTAAGATTTAATTCTCTCTGGGTAAATACATACTGCAGACTCTTATGATCAGTGTAAACATCAACATGGACACCATACAAATAGTGTCTCCAGATTTTCAAAGCAAACACAATAATAGCCAACTCAAGCTCATGGGTGGGGTAATTTTTCTCATAGGGTTTCAACTGTCTAGAAGCATAAGCTATCACCTTACCCTTCTGCATCAATATGCAACCCAACCCAACTCTCGAAGCATCATAGTACACCACAAAACCATCAACACCATCAGGCAAAGTCAAAACAGGGGCTGAAGTAAGTTTAGTCTTCAACTCCTGCAAACTCTTCTCACAAGATTCGAACCACAAAAACTTTACTTTCTTTTGGGTCAACCGAGTCATAGGAGACGATATAGAGGAGAAACCCTCATCAAAATGGTGGTAATAGCCAACTAAATCCAAGAAACTTTGGATATCAGTCGGAGAAATAGGTCTAGGCCAATTTATAATAGCTTCGGTCTTTTGAGGATCAACTCTAATACCCTCGGAAGAAATGATATGACCTAGAAAAGCAACTGAACTTAGCCAAAACTCACTTACTGAACATGGCAAACAACTTGTGATCTCTAAGGGTTTGCAAGATAGTTCGGAGATGATCAAAATGTTCATCCTCACTACGGAAGTACACCAGTATATCATCGATGAACACTATGACAAACATATCCAGATATGGTATGAACACTCGATTCATGAGGTCCATGAAAGCTGCTGGGGCATTAGTTGACCCGAAAGACATAATAAGAAACTCAAAATGGCCATAAAAAGTTTGGAAAATGATTTTCAGGATGTCACACTCCCTAACTTTGAGTTGATAATAGTCGGAATGAAGGTCTATCTTTGAAAAATAACTTGCACCTTGGAATTGGTCAAACAAATCATCTATTCTCAGAAGGGGGTACTTATTTTTTATGGTGACTTTATTCAGTTGGCGGTAATCAATGCACATACGCAAAGAGCTATCTTTTTTCTCACAAACAACATAGGAGCACCCCAAGGAGAAATACTAGGCCTTATGAAACCCTTATCTAGTAGATCTTTGAGTTGCTCTTTCAACTCCTTAAGTTCTGTAGGGGCCATACAGTAAGGAGGAATAGAAATGGGCTGAGATCAAGAAGAAGATCAATCCCGAACTCTATCTCTCTATCAGGAGGTATCCTTGGGAGATCATCCGAAAAGACATTAGAAAACTCATTGACGACGTTAACAGACTAGAGATTTGGAGTCTCAGACTTAGTGTCTTTGACTCGGACAAAATGGTAAATACACCCCTTGGAAATAAGCTTTCAAGCTTTGAGGTAAGAGAAAAAATGACTCTTGGGTGACATAGAATTCCCAGACCACTCAAATACGGATACACCCAAAAACAGAAACTTGACCATCTGGGTCCGACAATCAACAGAGATATAAGAAGAATACAGCCGGTCCATACCCAGAATCACATCAAAATCTACCATGTCTAACTCAATCAGATCAGCCAACAAGACTATGAAGAATGGTAACTCAATGGGTCAGTGGGTTGGTTGCTGACCATCATTATTTTTTCTCGCTCGATGTGGAGGCATATTTCTTAAAGAGAAGAAAACGAATCAATAACAGAGAGAGACACTTTAAGCACGATAGACTTCTGAAAGAAAGAATCACATTTTTTCCTAAAATGTCTTGTAGCCTCTTGCTCATAGATGTGGCGCGCTACACACTGATGATCAAGACTGTACTTAATGTGGCTTGTCAGACTCCCTAGGACACCTTAAAACCTTAGTCTCTGATACCAAGTTTGTAACGCCCCAAAAACAGATCCCGGAGTGTCACACGGTGCTTAAGGATACGAGTAACCCCAAGCTAACCCTTTGAGACATTTTTATTCAGTGTAATATGAATCAACGGGGTTTCCATAAATAAACCTTAAATATCAACAGAGTAATCGTCATCCAAGAATAAAAGAATTTCAGAAAGATAACAAATTATGACTTATTAGTCAACTCCCAATATCTATCTATACTAGTCTGACAAGCCTCTAAGAAAATCAATAAAAACAGCGAGCCATTGAGACATGCCCCAACTGACTCATACTTTATTATTAAATGTAAATAATTCCGTTTAACCAACATCAGACATCACGTCCTCAGAATATGAGGACTCACCATGATAGAGTATATAGAACAGCGTGCCCGAAGAATCACTGTCGAACTTAGAACTGAGCACCTGAACCTACATTCTGGGAAAATATAGCCTACATCCAAAGATGTGGGTCAGTACCATGGAAAGGAATCGAGTATATGGGGGTGTATGCAGTTGTATAAACATCATCATCATAAATATTTATAAGAAATATACACTATGTATGAAAGACTCACATAGCCCGAAGAAAATCATCATAGTCATGAGAGGATGAAATAAGTACAATAACACATGTGAGTCATCATATAATTTGTCAATCACTTTCATTTCATCAAGAATATAAATTCTCATAATGTAAATATCATTTAAATCTTTCGAAAGAATAACTTTCACAATTTCACTTTCAAATCACTTCACCATTCACCATAGACACAAGGAAACACACAAACACTGGGAGATCCTATAACCGACATAAACCATGTGAGCTACATGGAGTCCAACGTACAACCCACGTTGGGGAGAGCCGTCCTATCCTTGCCATCAGAGTAGGACTATCGATATCAAATCCACACAAACTAGTGATCACCATATAAATCAGCCTCAGGCTCACTCCTATAGGGGCACGTAGTTCTAGGAAAGTAAAGTCACTTTATACCTCCCACTCGATGCTAAAGATTTCTCCCGGACTTAGCTCAGATCATTCAAAGACAATCCACAACAAAACAATTTTAGTAATATATAAATATACATCGGGAGCCATCATGCTTCCCATCGATCAAAATCAACCACATTGTGGATTTCTTTCACACTCGAGTTCAAAATAACTCCATTAAGACCAAAAGGTCAAATCATTCAAAATATCTCAAATATTCAACATCAACGTGCTTATAACACACACTTTCTAAAAAAACACAATTTCCAATGGGGATTCATGACCCAAATATCAAAATCATGGTAAATATCATTCAAGATTCATGCTTTGTATCTCCACACATGTAAATTCATCTTTCAATATTATAAACATCAAGATTTCATAATAATCATCATAAGATATGGGTTCATGCTTCAAATTTGTAAAATCAAATAAAAATCATGCCTTCGTAAAGAAAATTACTTTTGGGCACAAAAACGAAAGAGAGTTATTGCTGAAAAACCTCACATACCTTGAATAATGAACTTTAGATCGATAATCATTTTTGAGATGTTAATCGTGCCTTTGAATGATGGTTCTTGGAGTTCTTGAACAGGAACTTGGAATCTTGAATAAATTTGCAAAATTAATGGTGAACTTTGGAGGTTCTTGAAGTTGGACGTAGGAGCTTAGGGTTTTCTTTTTGAGGGAATTTGATGAAATATAACATATAATGCTTCTAATAGGCTTTAATATAGGGTTTGGACGGATTTTGGGTGAGGGGGAATGACTAAAATGCCCTTAAAAATCAACTAATTCTCGAATCTGTCCTTTGGTGGACTGTTTTAATAGTCTAAAGTAGATCAATCATAATGTTTTACTCCGATATCTAAATTGGATGAAACTAATTTCATTAGAAAGAGGACTCTCATATCTTTTTGTTGATATATAGTATCTCACCCAGATTATTGTGTACGAAGAGTTATGATCATTTGAATTTGACCTAAAAATTCACTTTTGATAGGCTGATGTAGATCAACCATAACTGTTTTCTCCGATAGATAAATTGGATGAAACCAATTTCATTGGAAAGAGGACTCCCAGATCTTTCCGTTGGTATATAGTAGATCACCCAGATCATTATGTACAAAGATTTATGATCATTTAAAGTTGGAGAAAAAATACGCCAGGCCTCAGTACTTTTTCCTGCACGTTTTACTATTCACTACTATTCACGATTCGATTGGAATGTTCATAACTCGTCGCTCGAGTGTCCATTTTGGATGATCCACAAATCTTTGGAAAGCTTATTCGATACTCTACGCAATGGTGGGTCATAATCTAAGACATTCCGCATGAAAAATTTATAATTCATTTTAAAAGATAGAACCCAACACGTTTACGCACAAAATTTCAATGAAAAGTTTCTCGGGGGTATTACAGGGTGGCTGGACGGGGGAGAGGTTGGGGGAGGGGAATGAGGGGTGGGGTGGGGTTGTATCTGGACGAAAGAGGTGGTTGGGGAAGTTTTTTTTTTAATTTTTATTTTTAAAATTTATTATTTTTAAATTTTGAAAAATATTTTTTAATTAAAAATGATGGAGGGAAAAAAGGCTATTTTTTATTTTTCTTAATTTTAATATTACTTTTATTTTTTTAATTATTTTAATATAAAATTGACCCCATTCGCACCACGCGCCTCATCCTAGTCAGCCCTTTTAATGCCACATAGGCTTGGTCAACGATCAAAGGGTTTGAAATATTATTTTTTAGTAGGTTCAGGGGTCCAGATGACAAACATGTAAGTAGAAGTGTCCAACTTACAAAACCGACATAGTACAAGGGTACATCGAACCATTTTGCCTATATATAATTGTAATAGTGATTATACAATTACAACTAAAAGTCAAAGTTATTTTTAATGAGCAAAATGTTATAAATGTATTACCATATATAGTGAATTTCTACTTTACTATATATAATGAATGTGTACTTTATCATATATAGTGAATGTCTATTTATGGAAAAGATAGAAACCCCAAGTTTAGTTTTTTTCTATAAATAAAGGGGTTTTCCTTTATTGTTATTCATTCCTCAAGAACCCCTCAAGAATTCCTGATGACAAATAAAGAAGTCTCCGCTCTTTTCTCTCCATTCTTCTTGTTCTTACTTTATATTTCATCACACGTTATCAGCACGAGTCTCTAATATTTTATTGGAGTTTAATCACTTTAATACTAATGACTTATAAAGTATGACATTGTCAATAGTATTTTATTTGAAATCAAGTGGTGAAGTAATTGGTATACGATAAAATCTATTTATGGATGAGAATAATTCAATTGTATTAATTAATTAATGTTTGTATACAATTCTCATGAGGTTTGATTTTAGTAAATATGCACAGTTGTAGTGGCCATCTCAGGTAAAGTTACGAGCCTTTTGTTTATTATTATTTGTTTACTATTTTTTATTTACTCACGGGTCTGTGCTTTGTTTATGTATTAATAATAGTATGCATTGGTTACTTTGATGCTCGTGTCATAATAACCAATAGAAGTGGTGTTAATATTTTCAATGTCAAAATTTACATAGACTCTTATATCATTGTGATTGAATTTATTATGCCTATTATCAATCAAAAGGGGAAACTGATTTGAAGCATGATACATCATGAAAGATATGTTAGAGAAAAATTCTATACATTATATGTATTCCTCGATTTTCTCCTGAAGTAGCAATATCATGAAAATGGTTGGAAACTATCATAATTCGATACGCTTAAGACACGATTATATTTCATTCCCATGGAATGAGAATTTCGATTATTATAAATATAGATCTATATCCTGGGGTAAGTATGACTGTATATACATTTAAATGTATTTTTGATTGTAAAGATATCACAATCCACCTCCAGAAGAGGTAGAATAATTGAAAGATTGAATATCTTCAAGTTACTGTGGTAAGAAATACAAATGTGAAAAGTTACTCGAGTATGATTAGATCACATGTTATAACAAACTAGGAGTTTGTAGATATAAAATTCATGTCATAGTAAATAAAAAAATTATTAAAGCAAAATACATATGTCATGGTAAACTTGGAGTTTACTAGTATAAAAGTTCATAAGTTGACATGAACAATTACGACATCCTAAAGATGTGCATATTGAGTATTAAACATATATTGAAGAATTAGAAAATTCTTCATGAACTTTTAATGTTGTCTGTTCTCATGACAAGTTGGTTGGACAAACTAATGTTAGGGTTGGATATCCTAAATTTTGGAAGTATTAAAGGTGAATAAGGGCTCATTCACATATTATTTGATATATATTAAGATGAATTGACACAAGATGATCACATGTGCGTTTCTTGTTAAACTATAGCTTGACATCCATAAAATTATTTGCTCAATATAAATTGAGTTAAGAGCAAAAATTTTCAGATTATATAATCAAGACAATTCATCTTGATAATGCTAGTTTGGCATTGAATATCGTCGATAAATTGCCAAAACATTGCTAATGAGAATAAAGCTTCATGTGTTGGTCTGAAATGTGATATATTGCATACAATAACACTTGTATGCATTAGACCAATAAATTATGACTATCTCTTCCCTCTCAATTAGTTCAAGGTTAGGAACCAATTTATTCTATCTAGTAATTTTGATATGTGGTATTTGATTAATGGATATACAATGATGCACAGTGATGTATTTTCTAAAGAAAATTGAGATGTATGTTAGTTTTCCTAACATGAGGGGGAGTTATAAATCACTAGGAAATATAATATGAATTATCATAAATATGATCCTCATTCAAAAGAAAATTCAAATTCAAATGCTAGGGGCATTTGATGATCCAATATTAATCTCATATTTAGCTGTAAATGCTCCAAATTGAATGTCTCTGAAGGACAAAATCCATTGTATGCTTGGAGAACTTCAAGAGCCTACGACATAACACTTCATGAAATCTTATGTGAGGTTAGGTACTTGAAAATAATGAAGTCATGAGATCTCAAAATGTTATGTCACATTGTGAAATGATATAAAATGATATTCATCGACAATATCTTTGATACAATACTGACACAATATTGTAAAAGATTACAAGGATATGAATTCTACTTTTATGTAAGCATGATGACGTAGAAATATTTATTAAATGACATAAAAAAAGCATCTTGGTAATCATAACACTTATTTGATTTGCAGTTTAGGCACTTAAAGATGTCACAAATGCTGAATATTGTCACTTCACAAAATTCATATAAATTTTTTTTTAAGGATTCAAAATATTTGAAGCATATAAAAGTTTTGAGAAACTTACTTATAATCCTTATATCACATAAATTTATAACTTGAAAATTATTGAAACACTTGCAGAGTTTTTAAAAATGATAGATTATCTACTGACATGAGAAACATGCAAAATTGGATTAGATCCTGAAGTATCATATCTTGTGCAATTGACGTATTTACACGTTTTGCTTCAACTATGAGCATGATATAATTTTACTTCTACATGGATATAGTGAAGCAGATCACTTGCATATTGCAATTGAAAGTCCTTGTATTGATGTGTTTATGCTAACACATATTGTCAATTTTTTGAATATACATGATTTCATATGATCGACATAATGATTTATTACATACATATTACCTATTATCATTCCATGTATACATGACATTCATATTATGCTAAAACGATAGTTATTCATAAAGCAAGTCGAGAATGTATGTGATTGAGGTCAATGATACTTGTCATTTGAGAAAAATGTGGTTTGAAATATGACAAAGTATCCATGATTTTTTCACGAAGATACTGCTGCATACATAGCACAACTCAAAGAAGGATTTATAAAAGGAGATAGAACGAAGCACATTTTGCCGAAACTTTTCTACATACATGAGCTCCAAAAGAATGATGATATCAACGTGCAGTAAATTCATTCGAGTGATCATATGAGTAATTATTCACAAAGTCTCTATCAAAAATTGAAATGTGAAGATTCAAGATTCGGAACTGATATTTTCATCAGGGGTAGAAAATACGTGTTGTACTCTTCTTTCCTTTCAAGGTTTTGTCTCACTGAATTTTTCTTGTAAGATTTTTAATGAGGCAACCGGAATTTATTAGAGATGTGTACTCGTTTACCTTCACTAAAAAAAATTTCCACTGAATTTTTCCTAGTAAGGTTTTAACGAGGCACATTGTCTATCAATTAGACATTTAAGGAGAAGTGTTATAAATGTATTACCATGTATAGAAAATATCTACTTTACCATATATAGTGAATATGTGTTTTATCATATATAGTGAATGTATACTTTATCATAAATAGTGAATGTGTACTTTACCATATATAATGAATGTCTATTTATGGAAAAATTAGAAACTCCAAAGTAAGTTTTTCTTTATAAATAAATGGATTTTCATTCATTGTTATTCACTCTTTAAGAAGCACACAAAAATTCCTCATGAGAAATAAAGAAGTTTCCACTCTTCTCTCTCCATTCTTTTTATGCTTGCTTTATATTTCATATCACAAAACGAATTTTTGTAACTTTATTGTTATAGTAAGGAAAAGGGACTATATTACTAAAGTGAATTAAGTATATTATTTTATCACTACATGAAATAATTTTATATATTTACTATTATACATAATCAATAAAATTGTGGAAATGTATTCAAAGACAACCCTGAACCATCCCAGGTAAGTATCAGAAATAATTGCCCTTACCCTGGCCAACCCATTTGAGAGTGCAGTCTATATTCCAAAAATGCTAGTTGCAGTGGCAGCAGCATTCACTTGATAAAATATCATCAAGTGGATTACTCTCTCCATTATTAAATAAGTAAATTTTTTAACTTAGACACATTCCATAAGAAATTACTTATTTTTTAAAAAATAAAATGTGTTTTAATTATTTCTTTCGTTTTAAAATAATTGATTCTTGTTAACTTGGCACTTTCTTTTAAAAAAAATATCAAAATTTTTTTTACCAAATTAATCTTATTAATTATGTTTTGAAATATAAATTTGAGTATATACACTTTGTTTAGTTATTTAATGATAATAGAGTATTGAAAAAACTTTATTTCATAAAAGAGACAATTAAATTGAAATAAATCTTTAGAAAGAAGACTAACTATTTTGAAACGAACAGATTGGAGTAAGTTATTGTTTCTATCTCCGTCTCAAAATAGTTAGCATGTATAGATTTTGCACAACTCTTAAAATTAATTACGGGTGTGATTTGATTAATATAATTCTTATTAATTCTTTAATCTTCATTAATTTACACGTCTCTTAATTCTAGAATAAATGTTACTAAGAATGGAGTTGGAAAAAAATGATTAATTATCTCTTAATTTCTTAAATATGTCAATTATTTTGAGATGGAGGGAATAATACATATCTTGAAAAAATATGTAACTTTTTATTACTTTCTCCGCTGATTTTTACTTGTAACTTTTTCACATAACACAATCACTATGAAAAGAATTATTGATATGACTATTTTACCATATTATCCCTTAAAATTGATGTTTAGAGTAATGTGCCTTGTAATAGTTAGGAGAATAAGCAATTAATGTTAAGGGTAAAATGAAAAAAAAATCTTTTGTTTTTTTTTTATATGTCAAAAGTGACAAGTAAAAATAGAAAGTCAATTAGGAAAATAATTTGTATAAGTAAAAGTGAATGGAGGAAGTAATTTCTAGATCATGTAAAATACTCTTTATTTAGAGTAAGATAAATTTGAAAAAACATCATTAGTTTTTTTTTGATTATCTAAAACAATCACTTATTTAGCAAAAAATATGAAAAAGTTCAAAGATTATTTATTTAGAAATGGAAGGAGTATCATGTTCATTTATACTCTCTACATCCATCTAAACTTGTCTACAATATTAAAAATAGACTATCAACATGCTTGTGCAGTTTCAAAAATTAATTAATAATCTAATTTTTTTTATTCATTTTATTCTTATAATTAAATACTTCATCCTTTTAATTTTATTTGTTACATTTTGACTTTACATATTCATTAAGAAAAATAATTAATAACATAGTTATTATATTATAGTATCCCTGTTAAATGATGTTTACATTGTATCTTGAAATTAATTTAGAGAAAAGACAATTAGTTCTAAAGGAAAAATAGAAAAAAGAAGTTTTTTTTTTGATATATTAAAAATGAAAAGTAAAAATAAAAATACTATAAATCATGCAATGTATTTTTCAAAATATTAAATTATATTTATTATTTATTAATTTTTAATATATTTCTCAAGTTGATAATGTACAAATATATTGAACGGAGAAAATATATCATAACGTTGCCACCCTTTCAAATGATTCAGTCGCTGAGGAGAAAAAGAAATTGAAATCATTTTTACTTAAAAGAAAATAAATTAAGAGAGAGAAAAATGAAGTATATTACCCATGGTGAAAGGCTTGGCTCTTAACGCCACCCTTTCTTGGATTCTCTTCAACTTCTGTTTCTGTGCCCATTTTCACATACATTTTAAAATAATGGAGTCAAGATTTTTATATATAAAATTTAAATATAAATATATAAGTTAGTTAAAAAAAAAACAACACCTAATATATATATATATATATATATATATATAATGATTTTGATTATATATAAATAATATAATTTTTACTAAAAAAAAAAATCGAGTGAATTTTCTAAGTATATGTTAGCTCTGCCCCTACATTTTGGGTGCGTTTGGTATTGGAGAAAATATTTTTAGAAAATATTTTTCTATTTCGTTCTACTCAAGTGATTAAAATTTTTTATTTTTATAATTTTTTAAAAAAAGTTCTTTCAAAATAATAACAACGCCTTACTTGAAAAGGTAGAAAAAAAGAGAATAGTATTTTCTCTTCCCGCACCACCACTACCTTATCCCATTGTTGGTATCGAAAACAAGAGGGTGTAATGAGGAAGCTGATAGTTCACAAAATCATTGAGGCGATAACTTATACGCCAAAGAAAAACATACTAAAAACATATTATGGGTATGTAATTGACCTATATATTAAAAATTTAAAAATAATTTAGAAAACATAAAAAAATTACTAGAAGAAAATCTTCCCCTAAATAAGTTTGTTAAACGACTACATTGTGGATTCTAGTGTATTATGGTATAAAAAGAGGAATCTTCAATTTATAGAGGTCCAAACTTTTCCTCCGAATAAAGAGGTTAGCCAAATATGGAAGATAATTATATTTTTTCCATTCAGAATTTTAAAAGAAATTATTTAATATTTTGACTGTCCTTCAATAGAAAATTAAAAGTCAAATTTAATAAGAAAATCAAGGCAAAGACCTAGCAAATCTCTCCTTTTGGCTTGATTTTCTTGACAAAACTTAATCCGCCTTCTTCACATGCATAATTTTTTTTCCTACTAATCTCCATCACTACTACTTGGCAAACTTAAAAAATGGAGTCCCTTTGGATTAAAAGTGTTGGAGACCTTTTGGGTAAATAATGAGCTTCTTTACAGAGTTAAAAGTGGGTTTTTATTTTCAAAAATGTAATACCAGAATTGTTGAAAATATGATTAACAACTGTCTTCACATGTAGTTTTTTTAGACTTTTTTTACCCAAAAAACTGTCATTATCATTAAGTTAGTTGCTACTTCAACCTTAACTTATCATCAATCTAAACCATTGGTTTTGATACCACTTGTTGGGATTACTGCCTTATATATTGAAATCTAAATCAAAAAGCATAAAATTTATTAGGAGAAAATCTTTCCTAAACAAGACTAGTAAATGACTACATTGTGTATTCTAGTGTGTCAGAAATAAGACACAAGTATCCTATAAACTATACCAAAAGTTTCTATGACACATTCAAACTTTACGGAGGTTCTATTACAATTAAGGTTCAAAAGAAAGGGTTGAAGCCAGCCAGTCAGCGTCCCATTGCTTAAGCTCAATCATCATTTGTCATATATATTGAAGAAAGGTTTGGAACATTGTAGAGAATGGAGGGGGCCAAAAGATTCCTCTTAACAGTGCTTTTTGAGGCTCTACTCTCCCCCCTGAATAAGTAAGGCTTCGTTAAGCTTGGGCTTGCCTTCCTTTTCGATGTTCGATCCTGAGTAACATAACTTACCTTTAAATGGAATTTAGCTTCAAAGGAGAGTAATTGATCTGTATGCTTCAAGGTTAATGATGATCAATTTTATTGAATCTGAGTCATTTCTTGTTAGTGAGTGCTCTTTATGCCTCTCATGTCCTACATGGAGTCTTCAAAAATTCAGACATCTCAATGATATATAGAGAGGTAGGTATTTCTCGAATGAACTGCACTTCTTCGTATACATCATGAGTTTATATCTATCATTAGGATCAAAAGAAACTAGTCTGTCCATCGCCTCTGACCTTGTTCTAAGAAGATCTCATTTTTCCCTCTTAAGACAAAGATCTCAAACATCACAGAAAAAACATCACAAGTAAAAGGATTCAATCTCACGAGTCCTTAGTCACTTAGGGATTTTATCGACCAAAATGCAAATAAGAAAGGTAAAGAAAAGTATTTAGCATATAGATAAGATAAGACGGGGTTGTGTTTGTTACAATCATTTATAGTCCTTGTCCTGAAACCTTAGTGAGGAAAATCCTTGAAAGAAAGCAAGTTTTTATTTTTATGTTTTAATAAGAGTGACCTTTCAAAAAGACTTTTTCCTTCTTAAGGGATGAGTCACTCTCTTTTAAAGGTGTCCCTGCTGTACTCTAAGGATGGCGCTGCAAATTGGCCTTTTCCCTTCTCTTTTCAAAAGAAAAAAAGAATGTCATCATTCTGATCGTAACTTGAAAAAAGAAAGAAAAGAAGGAACTTGGAGTTGTTTCCCACATAATGGATTGCTTGGTAAACTCCTATCCTCCTACATTCTCTAAGGATCTTTTCTTTTAAAGTAAATACAAGAGCGAGTGAATCAAATTGATCAAGCCCATCTATTGATAAAGGAATTAATAGCCTAGGAAAGATCGATAGAAAGGTCTCTGAGGAGATATAGAAAAAGGATTCAATCAAATTCCTTTAGATCATGAGTAGAGAAACAATTTTCCAGGGGATAGAAGCATTATTAGAAGATTCATATTTACAATTGAAGTTAGGAACAACATTCGAAAATAGTATAATATTGATTGGTTATGGAGTGAACTGGTAAAGTTAAATAAAAATTTTCAAAGCCAATGACGTGAAAGAAGTGCTTAATAGAACAAATAAATAAAATTTGGCATGCGAATTGCATTGACATGATCATGATATAAAATGTATTCTTGCCTGATCTCGAGAGCCTGGGGGGCCTATACAATATTTAATGGACCATTCAAATAATTGTTTTTTTAGGTAAAAGGAGGAAGTTGTGATGGATGCTGAGGAAGTTAAAGGGCTACCTAGTACGTTCTATGAAAGGGAAGAGTATAGGTTATTTCAAGTAAAGAATTAAGCCTTGTACTGGTGGAATTCCTTATTTTTTGACCAAAGTGAATCTTTTT
>NW_025884154.1:22560-28076 GCF_002878395.1 Capsicum annuum
GGGGGAGGGGTAAGACTGAGCATACATAAGTAGTGTCACCCTCATATATTTTGTTAAACTGGGCCATTTGTGTAGGAGTATACATAAGAGTGAATGTAGGTGATTTACTTAGGCACATGTGATGTGAGAGGTAGGAAATACATATATAGCAGTTTTAAAAACTCCAACAAGAATTGGGTGATGATGATGAGGTGATGATAATGATAAGATTAGCTCATTGCGATTCAACAATAGATCAAAACTTGAACCCCTGTATAGGTATAGAATTTTAGAAGAACTAGATTTGAACTAGTGATACGAGGATTTTTAGTCCTCCGCTCTACCAACTGAGCTATCTTGGCTATTCTCAATTTAGATTTTTAAGGTGTTGGGGTTGGTAACCTCGAGGTTTTTCAGTGTTATACCAACCTAATTGAAACTAGATTTTTTAGGGGTTGAGATTGCTAACCTCAAGGATTCTTAATGTTATACCAGCCCCAACTTCAATTGGAACCAATCTTTTTAGGGGTTAAGATTGGTAACCCTGAGGATTCTCAATGCAAAAAGACGGAAGAGGTGCTAGAGCAAAGTAATTCTAGGGTTGGGATCACGAATGGGAATCTAAATAGAAAATAATGCTAAGGTTGAGATAGTCTTGTCTAAGAAATTCACCTACCTTCTTTGTGAGGTATTATTATTGTAATTCATATTATTCTATCAGGTAATAATCTCCTTATTTCTATCTTATTTCTTTCTTATAGTATTGTCGATCTAAGGAGATGAATAGAAGTATTCATTTTTCTTTTTTTCTTTGGATCTTCTTATGTATCTATTTTGCTTGATTGTCATGTCAGTGGACTCCATTCTATGATTTAGGTATCCACTTACTTGCTTATTCGTAATTACTGCCACAAGAAAGTCGCCTCTATCTCTAAAGGGGCTTATTTGTTACACGACTTTCTAACTCCTTAAAAGTGCTAGAAATTTCCTCATTAATGGCATAATTAACTAGTCTATCTTATGCAATATCTCATTCACTATATACATGAGAAAATTAAAATTATTTATCCTCCAACAATGTAATAATTTTCCTGACTATTGTATCAACAGCCCAGAGTGAAGACACCTCTTGTATCATGATTAGTCTAGCAATGGTTGAATCAGTCTCAATTACTACTTTTGTGAAACCTTAGAAGAAAAAATAGTGGGAGGGAGGAAAGGTAAAGCTGGTGAGCACCTCTGCTAAAAATCGGTAATTTCCCGACCCCCGAGAAAGTCAGTGAGGTTGGTATTATCGCCCAAAAAAAAGGTTTAATATTTTCCAAAGAAGATAGGACAAGAACTTAATAAATTGAAAACATTCTATTCCAAATTTGTTGTAACTATATTTTTGTGTTTTTGATTTCCCTAAATATCATAGGAAGCAAAGAGGACAGGTTTGAAACTTATTCAGTAATCTTGTCCTGAAGGTAGACATTCCTATATGATCTTCCTTGCCCCATACTTAAGGATCCAAAGGTCACCTTTGGATGTTGTTGTGATATGTTGGTTACGAAGGTTACCGTGATCAGGTAAAATCAAGCTCACTTTCAAATGCAAAATAGACTTGTCATACTTGAAACAGAATTGGCTCATCGGCTTGATTCCTTCAAATCCTTGGAGTTGGTTGCTAATGAATTATAAGATGATTTTTATGTCGCAAATAAATAAAAACACTTGTTCATTGGTCTACTATCCATTTGTTTGTCATTTTTGCCATAAAAGCATAATTGCTACCTACTCTATATTCGTTTATTCTAAATATTTTAATCTATTAATTAAATTAATTTTTTTTAGTATTTGTATATGTAACAACCTAAAATTTTGATGAAATCTATGAAATATGTGTTTTTGTGTTATTGGGCTATTTTACCCCTCCTCATAGTTGTATTGTGGTATTTTTGGGGTGTGGAGTTGATCGACACTATTCCTAATAAATTTTAGTGTCATTTGTGCAATATTGTGGTTTTTGGAGGCTTCGATATCCTTATTATGGACTTCTATGATTATCTTTTGATCCATACGAAAGATGGCTGAATGGACCATGCCAGTAGATGTGGAACACCAATTTTAGGGTGGTAACATATTTGGTCTAGTTTTATGGATTTTAAATTTTATTTTGGCCCTCAATTCAAAAAATTATAATTTCAGGTTTTAGGAGTCAACTTTGTGATAATGTCTTTTAAAAAATATGATATTACCATTAAGTCCAGAGCATCGAATTTAGCATGGTTACATAGTTCGTTTGTGTGTAGCGAATTCCGAATAAGTCCCGAGGCCTTTAAAGAAACTTGAAAGTTCATCAAATTTCAGCTACCATCTGCAATGGCAGAGAGTACTATGATTGCACCATGCCCTATGGCAATCACCCTATATGCTCCTACAGCCTGGTAGTGCAATTGCAGCATCTGAGAACCTGGTATAGGTATAAATAGACCCCTTAGGTCGCGAATTGTCCATTTCCTACTCATTCTTGAGAGCCAAAAACCCTAAAATAGTGTGAAAGCTTAAAAGTGAAGCTTGTGGGTGCTTGGAAAACTAGATTAACATCCTTTTCTTGATTTTCTTACGGATTTAATGAAAAAATTCATCCTTTTCTTAGTAAATTTCTTGGTTAATTTCTCAAAATTTTAAAATTTTAGGGCTTAATTTTAAACCCCAATTTCACTCATTTTCACTTGAATAATGTTTCTAATCCTATAATTATTAGTTTTTCCTCAATTTAACCTTCAAAACAACTTTGGTTATTGATTTTAAAATAAATTTCAAAGGTTTTACTCGGGAAAGTTTAAAAATGATTTTTCTTCGATTTGAACTTTATTTTTAACTAGATTTGACTTTGGTTTTTAGCATTAGATTCCTAAAAGTATGGGGAAGACATTTTAAAATAAAGTTTTGATTTTGTTCTTCTTTTTGTAAAATCTATTTTAGTGGTACATTTTGACCCCAAACCAAAAGTAGGTAATATGAATATTGTTGGCTTTGTTTAGATGCATAGATTCAATATTTCTTGATTTTAGTTGATTTTGGTGTTGAAGTAGGTTATGACTTGACTCTTTCAGACTGGGCTGGGTAGTTAATTTTAATACAAAATACATGTTAAGGGGATGGAAAATAATCATGAATTTAGCTATCTTAATGTGTTGTGCTCGTGTGGGGGCCTATGTGTGGTATAATTGTTAGCTTTGGGACATTATGTTATATGTGTGACCTTGTGGGGTCTTTTGTGATGTTGATAGCTTATAGTCATTTGAATAATTGTTTCTTGCTGATAAGAAGGTGCGTTGTGGTACTATTTGTGTATGGTTATGTATCCATACTTATTGGCATATGAAACATGTGGAAATACATGGATGGTTGGAAATAATGAGTGGATATTAGCCTGCGTTGTTATGAAAACGTGTCATTGTGGTTGGTTGTGGAAATACATCATGTGATTAGATGTGGAAATATTCATTATGATTGGTTGTGAGCATTACATCCTTATATCATACTCATTCAAGAAATATTGGTATCACTGTGGCAATATTTGAGAAACACTAGCAGCACCTTTTATAAAACCCTTCTCAAGGGATGTGTCGGGAAAGAGATATTGTGACACCTTATAAAACCATTCCCGAGGGATGTGCCAGGGAGTAGATATGGATATATGAATTGTATATGGGTTAATGAACCCCCCATGGGTCCTATATTGGGAAGGTTTCCTCTTTGGGTGTATATGGAGGTTGTGCGATGAACTCGTGCATCATCATCATTATGAATTGCACTCTTTTTATTGTGTTAATATTGTGATGACCTCGTACACCATCATCATTATAAATTTCACTCTCTTTATTGTGTTAATATTGGGATTGAATTTCCATATTGACTTGTCATACCTTTATGTGTTCTACCTTTTGCTAATTGTATTTGACTATCTTGTATATACACATTCTTCCTTGTTTTCTAAGTGTAAGTGATATGATGTATATTTGTGTTTTACCTGGTTGTGTTATTGTAATATATGTGATATGTATACAGTAAAACTATTAGTGCAAGCGGTGTAGGCTGCCATTATAGGACATTTTCTGATTACAGGTGACGTGCCCTTAGTGTGTATTTTGTATGTTTAATTTTTTACTTTGCTTGATCGACCTATGATACCTACCGAGTATAAGTGGACCATACTCACCCCTACCGTATCCTTTTGGTGAAGATCCAGGATAGTGTGCACTTCACATGTCTAGATTTTGGGTGCCTTTAGAGTATCCAAGATTGCGGTTGGACTTGCTTGCATCTGGGGTCCACTTCTATCTTTCTCCATTAATCTATGTCTTTACTAGTGTTTAGAGCCAGATAATATTCCTGCTAGTTTTCTGATGTATTTAACTCATGAATTATATTAGTAGTTCTTAACACTATTGACACCTAGTTTTGGGAATCATGGATTATTGATGGTTATACTGTGCAATTGTATCTGATAGTCTAGGTTCTGATAGAACTAGCTGAGTTTCATACTATTCTGAGTTGAGTGTATCTGACAGTCCTGAATACTGAGAACTATCTGAGTTCTATTACTGAGATTGAATGATTGTATCTGACAGTTCTGGTTCTATACTGAAACTGTTGAAAATGGTCATCTAACCAATATGCCTCTAATACGCCATTATGGCTGAGTTGGGGTCCAATCTATAACCCCAATTCGAAGGGTATCAATACCGCGCCACTGGTAAGGACAATCTGTGAGTAACCCTCATATAAAAGGTAACTCAAGTGAGAATGATGGGACACCTTATATAACAGGTTAAGCCACCTCATTTTCCCTCATATAAGAGGTTATGATGTCTCAACCTACGCTGGATATGTAGTTCTGGAATACAAGGATTGATTTTAAAAATCATACCCTCATATAATAGGTGGGTTCCCATCCTTGGGTTGGCTCGATGCTAATTTCTACTCCCATATGGATAAATATTGAACATAATTAACTGAACTGACTGGACTGAGTTAACTGAGTTCTGTTGACTGACGGAATACTATTGAGATTACTGAATTTCTAAGGTTTATGAGATTACTGAGTTTACTGAGTTTTCCTAAGTCACATGACTGACTGAATTTCTATGAACATGGATCAACTAAGAGTATCTTGAAAACATGACACTGGCTCTAGGCACAGAGCTAATTGTCGGGTACAAGTACCCCCGAACTCGATAGCATGAAACTGATAAAGCAAGACTTTCTTGAATACATGACCAACATCACAATCCATAATATAATAAGTTGGAGAATTCATGAAGTACAAGTTCTAAAGCACCACAATGGCCACACATATATCCATAACTCATTGACTAAGACATTTCATCAAACACTTGACATGCATAAACTTGTACGTAAATGGGGATTTCATAATATCATACTAGTACGGCACTTTTCCTTCCCATAGGCATTTAATCGAACACATGGGGAGCATGCTTTGGTTATACAATCATCAACACATCTAATAATCATGGATACACTAA
>NW_025884154.1:28176-42741 GCF_002878395.1 Capsicum annuum
CAATGGCCACACATATATCCATAACTCATTGACTAAGACATTTCATCAAACACTTGACATGCATAAACTTGTACGTAAATGGGGATTTCATAATATCATACTAGTACGGCACTTTTCCTTCCCATAGGCATTTAATCGAACACATGGGGAGCATGCTTTGGTTATACAATCATCAACACATCTAATAATCATGGATACACCAATCAACGTATACATTTAAGGGTTTATCATGATTATTATGCAAATCATCACATCCTAGGGTCAATCATTAGAATATATAATTTCCAACATGAATCAAAACCCCACAACATCATGAACATTCATAAATACACAAATCTAGAATTTTGGAAAGAGATTCTTGAGCTTCATGGGTGAAAGGGACCCATGAATCAATACATGACATACCTGGGTTGTGAGTTTCTTGAAGTTCTTGGACTTAAAGAACTTGAATTTGTTAGTTTCTTGAAGAAGGATTTGGATCTTGTTCTTGGGGATTATCTTTGAGAGAAAATCCTAATTTGAGGTTGTAGTTGGATAATGAACTTATGAGCCTTGGTATGATATAATTAGGGGTTAAAACGGGTTAAAAAGGCCCAAATACCCTTTTAAAAATAACTTTAAAATAACTGAACGAACTATACGATGGTGGGTGCGATGGTTCATCGCTGGATCGATGATTCGTCAGTCCTGACCGTCGCACCTGGGCAGAATAGGGGTTCATTGTCTCTGCTGCGATAGTTTGGGCGATGGTTCATCGCTATCTCGATGATCTGTCGGCCAGAGCTATCGTTCTTAGACAGAATATGGTCTCACTGCCTTCGCTATAATAGTTTAGGCGACGGTCCGTCGCTAGCTCAACGGTCCGTCGGCTCTCATCGTCGCACCTGGGCAGTTTTAACTGCTTTCTGTAAAACGACCATAACTTTCTACCCAGATACTGAATTTGGACAAAATTGGTATTGTTGGAAAGCTCATTTAATTTACCACATGACAAAAAGTGAAGATCTTAAACATTCAATGGATATAAAAGTGGATTCATCTTTCAAATTAAGATTCTAACATACTTGGGATGATTTCAAGCTAGGTAGAAGTACGGGGTACTACAATATCTCCCCTTTGAGAACATTCATCTTCAAATGAGACTAAGTGAGAGAGGAGAAGATAAACTAACATACATACTAAATATGAATAACTATAACATGATCTCGTGACTAGCATGACTGATAACTGAATATATCATACCAAACATGCATATCTGATGTATGTGTAACTGATTCATGAATGCACGACTGAGTGTTCTGAGGAACTAAGTTTCTCACAATTAGAATGCATATCTGATGTATAATTATATGGCTGAATTGGTGCATGAATACATGACTGAATATGCAATGGTATTTAATACAAAGTTTATAATGAAATTTTAAACATGAAACTGAGTAAGCTTGACGAGAAATGTTACCTTGAGCTTGATCTGAGTTAGCGGAGAAAAAGGTGAGGATACTTAGTATGCATTTCTGCTTCTGCTTCCCAAGTAGCTCCCTCAACTTACTGATTTCACTATAGAACTTTAACTAGTGGGACTTCTTTGTTTCTCAGTCTGCGAGTCTGATAGTCAAAAATTTTGACTGGAATCTCTTCATAAGAGAGGTTGTTCTGAACATCTATGCTCTAAATAAGGACTACAACTGCTGGGTCATCCATGCACTTCTTGAGCAAAGAGACATAGAAGACTGGATAAACTGAGGCTAGATCTAAAGGCAATTCAAGCTCATAAGCTACCTTGCCTAAACGACTCAGAATTTTGAAGGGACCGACATATTGGGGACTGAGATTTCCCTTCTTGTCGAATCTCTTCACTCCCTTCATAGGAGAGATCTTTAGATAGACATAATCACCAATCTCGAACTCGAGATCCTTTCTGCGCATATCTACATAAGACTTCTGTCTGCTCTGAGAAGTCCGAAGTCTTTCTCTGATAAACTAGACTTTCTTTAAGGCATCGAATACTATGTCAGGCCCTTTGACTGAGGCCTCACTAACTTCGAACCAACCGACTAGAGATCTGCATCTCCTACCATAGAGAACTTTAACTGGAGCCATCCAAATACTGGAATGATAGTTATTGTTGTATGCAAACTAAATCAAAGGCAAGTGGTCATCCCAACTACCCTTGAAATAAATCGCACACGCCCTTAGCATATCTTCTAAAGTCTGAATGGTCCTTTATACTTGACCATCTATCTGAGGATGAAAGGTTGTACTGAGATGAACTTGGGTACCAAGAAACTTTTGGAATTCTTTCCAGAAATAAGAGGTGAACTGGGTACCTCTATCTGAGATAATAGAAAATAAAACACCGTGCAATCTGACTAACTCTCTGATGTAGAGTTTGGCGTAATCCTTGGCTGAATAAGAGGTATAGACTGGAAGGAAATAAGCTAATTTGGTCATTCTATCTATAATGACCCAAACTAAATCATGATAGCGACGATTATGAGGCAAACCCATCATGAAGTCCATGTTCACTTCTTCCCACTTATAAGTAGAAATACTAAACTCCTGCATGGACCCACTAGGTTTTTGATGCTCTATCTTAACCTTCTGATATGCAGAGAACTTAGCCACAAACTCTGGAATATCTCTTTTCATCCCACTCCACCAATAGATTTCCCGCAAGTCGCGGTACATCTTTGTAGCCCCTGGATGAATAGAGTAGGGCGCACCATTTGCTTCTGCAAGAATTCGCTGCCTTAAGTCGTCTACACCTGAAACACATAGATGACCCTGAAAATGAAATACACCATCTCCCTCTTGGGAGAAAACCTCTACTTTCTGATCCTTTACTGACTCTTTTAACTTGAAAAGGCTGGAATCTCTATTTTACTTTTCTTTCACCTCAGAAACTAGAGATGATTCTGAACTACTCTGAACCCACATGTCACCCTCCAATGAATCGACCAAGTGAACACCTAGTATGGAAAGATGATGGATTTAATGAGCTAACTTCTTCTTATTATTCTCAACATGAGCTACACTACCCATAGATAGTCTACTGAGAGCGTCAACCAATACCTTGGTTTTGACTGGATGATAAAGAACACTCATGTCATAATCTATCAAGAGCTCTAACTACCTTCTCTGGAAAATATTGAGATCTTTTTGAGTAAAGACATACTGAAGGCTCTTGTGATCTGTGAACATATCCACATGAAATTCTCTCCTCCTCAAAGAAAGAATTCTTTCCTAAATCTCGACTTCTTAAAAAAAACTTATTTATCCATGGTAACTTACTGGAAAAATATAATTAAGAAGTGGTACTAATAGCTTTGATTTTTCAAAAAGAGAAAATTCAATAACAAGACGTAAAAGCGATTTTAAACCTATTTCAGACTTGCCTTGTTGAGACTATTCACACAACTAATTAAAGAAAATGAAATAAATAAGGATTGCGGGTGATCAAATGAGTAAGAAAGTACTTCAAAGATGCAACAATATCACTTTAAAAAAGATAGGGGCAGCCTTAACAAACCAGACATCAAAATAGGAAAAAAAGTCATCAAGTTTGTGAGTTAGTATTCCAATTCCCATTCTTTATCATGCTAGGTATTTCATTCGCATATTCAGATAAACAAAAGTAGCATAGTTCAATAGCTTCCACAAAAGATAGTCATACTCAGACTCAAAACAAATCATCAAGGGCTTGTTTCAAGCCCTCTTATTCATTATACTTAGTCATGTTGAAGTAATTGACTTGGACAAATAGTGAAAAAGTTTCAGCTATTCAAAGTTTTTGAAAAGGATAAATTCAGCCTAATCAGCTTAATTTTAGAACATAAAATAGTTTCATTATATATTCTAGTAACTTAGGCAAGTAGTTAAAGTTGGCACAGTATTTATCATACAAGAAGCTAAATCAAACTAATGAAAATATACCTTAACAGTGAGTTTTGAGCTTATTTGAACACATTAAGGTTCGTTGTTGCTTCCGTATTCATGATATTAAATCAAACAAAAATAGCGAGCTACCATAATGATGAAATATATTTCAAGGTTTATAACTCGTGAATCCATCTTTTTCATGTTAAGTGAGAAGTTGAGAATTCATTTAAGAGCACAGCTAAACCTAGACACGTTAAGCGAATAAAGCCATGTTCTAAAATTCAAGTAAAGAGGTTGTAAAGATTTCATGACAAACAACCAACATAAAAAAAATTCCGCACTTCTATAGCTTTTTCATGCTAGAAAGTTACTAGTGCCTTGTAATAGCAAAGCTGGGCAAGAGGAAAGCTAAAATATTGTAACACCCCGTATTTCCCTAGCATAATCTAAGTCTCAGTGTATGAGTATTCGTAAATAAAATTTTTTAAAACACTCATTATTTTTTAGTTTAGAGCCTGTCATTGTGTAGAAAATTTAATTAGCTTTCCAACGATATAAAATTTGCCTTAATCCGATAATCGGGTAAGAAGTTATGGTGATTTAAAGTTTCATTCATTAAAGACCTCCATTTTAACCCTTAGCGCATCGCGTAGGAAGCTCAAATGAAAATTGTCAATTTCCAGTGTGACTCCACGATGTTGGCGCATCACGAAGCAGGCTAATTTCCAGTTTGGCAATTTTCAGGGGACCTCCGCAATAGTGGAGGGTCGCGGAGGTCGAAAAATTGGCACTTCAAACGATTAACATGTTACCTCTCCATGCGGTGTTTGTCCAGGTCCCAATTGTCCCTTTTCCAGTGGCTTGGCGCGATAGTGGCACATCACGTCAATGCCAAAAATTGGGATGGTCAATTTTTAGCTTACGTTTTAAAACCATTTAAGGGTATTTGGGTCTTTTTCCAAAGCCCTAAACTCGTCCTAACACACGAAATTTAGCCCCAATTGACCAAAATAATCATTCATTATTCAATTCCTCTCAAATTAAAGATCTCCTTTTCCAAGAATAAGAAACCCTAGCTCTTAAATTCAAGACCAATCCTTAAGAACTCACCAAGAATTTCAAGAAATTCATCCATTAAGGTATGTTAGATGTTCATCCATGGATTGCTTTCATCCATGGAGTCCAAATATCCTATTTTAATTACCAAGTTATAATCTTTTCGAGTTATTATATTTTAAATTATGATTTTGTCCATGAATCTCCATGTACTATTGATTTTATACCATGTTACTATGTAATTATTGATATCATTCAATCCTCCATATTTTTATATTATTATTTATTGAATAAAACCATGATTTAGTACTATTATGTTGAATTCATGCCATTTTTATAAGTTTCATGGAATTCCTATGATTGTTTTAAACCCTAAATTATGAGTGTTTGATAAAATACCTACAAGAGTGATTGACTTAAATAAAAGCCATAATGTTTTGTCCTTCAAGCTTTAGTGTCATTTTACTATTATTATTTTTGAGTCCTGGGGGTATTGAATACCCGAAATCCATAGTTATTTACTTAGTATAGTATTAGTACATTATAGAATAGTCTTTAGAACATACTATGAGCATTATCAGAACAGTCAGTTACCAGTCAGACGAACTCAGAACAGTCTAGTATTTCAATGTCTTTCAGTTGGGAGTAGGATTTAGTACCGAGCGAGTGTAGGGATGGAGGCTTCCTCGTCAAATAGGCAGATTCATTAGTAGTAGTCCCTATACTCCAGAACTACGTAGCCAGCATAGGGTATGAGAAGTCACCCATCAGATTAGGCTTGATTATCTTGTAGGGGTCACTCATCAGTTTAGGATTAACACCCTTAGTCCTTTGAACATTATTTCAATTTAGTAGATCCACACAACCATTGTTCCGTGGCACGGTATTAACACCCTTCCAACTAGGGTTATAGGTTAGACCCCGATTATCTCAAATTAGGGAATGTCGGTTAGATGATACCTCCCACAATCTCAATTATAGTCTCGGTTACAGTCTTAGTTCAGTTATGCAGTCTTAGAGTTACTTTACCAAAGCATACAGATATAAGTATTTTTCAGTGTTTAAGTTTACAGATTTTACTCAGTCCATGTTATATGCTTGGTCATGCATTCCCAGTGTCTACAGATTTTCACGTATATTCAATATTTACAAACTATTATGCATACTCGGTATTTATAGATTCTCCATATTTTTAGTATCTATAGATTCCATGTTCTCTACTTAGTACTCTATGTTTTACATGCATATTCAGTTAATTATTTGTTTTGTTCATGAAACCATGCACATCAGCCTACCTTATTTAGCATACTAGTACATTCAAAGTACTGATCGCATACCTTTCTTTACACTGTTATGTATCATATCATAGGTGTTGACGCTCAGTTCCCGGATCATGCTTAGTTTCTCATATCATCAGCAGTACAATAGCAGTGGAGATTTTGCATCATCCGAGGACAGATTATATTACTTCTTATCTTTATCTAAGTGGTTAGTAGAGTTAGTTGGGGGTCGGTTCCATCAACTCAAAGTATTCAGTTTTGAGGATTTTACACACTGTATTTAGCTATTCAGATTATTCAAATTTCAATATTGTGCTAGATTCATAATTCAGTAGTCGTTTCATTATAAAAACCTTATGGCAATTCAGTTATTCTTCTGCATTCATGATTATATTATTCAGTGCTCACAACAGGTACCGGCTAATAGATTAGCTTGTGGTCCCTCAGGACTGTAAGCACCGTGTGACGACTAGGGGGTAGTCCCGGGTCATTACAAACTTGGCATCAGAGACAAATTTTAAAGTATCCTAGGAAGTCTGAAATTTGCGTAAAGTCCAGTCTTGTGCATGGGTGTGCAGCGCGCCACCCTTATGGATGAGAGGCTACAAGGAGTTTAGGAAAATATTTCCCTTCTTTCAATATTCATGTCATGTAATTGAGTATGAGCTCAAGTTAGACTCCCTGTCTAATCTATTTCTTCATTCCATTTACAGAACATCCCTCCCAATAAAAATGGAAGAAGAATAATAAATCAGCCAGCCCCTCAGCCCGTCTAAGCAAATCCTTTGGACAAGCACGTCGCTCACACAGAATTCAGGGCTACGTTCACTACTCTAGCCAATTCTGTAGCAACACAAAATGAATGGCCAACTGTTGTTCCAGCTAACCCATTGGCCAATACTGTTGCAACTAGAATTCAGGATTTCACCCGAATGAATCCTTCTTCTTTCACGGGATCTAAGTCTGAAGAGAATCCATAAAAATTCTTAGATATGGTTCAAAAGGTAACGAATGTGACGGGGATGACATCTAGTCAGAGTGATGAATTGGATGCATATCCGTTTTAGGATGTAGCCTATACTTGGTTTAAGCAATGAAAAGTTGATAGGGGTGTAGATGTGGGGCCTGTAGAATAGGAGGAGTTTACCACAACTTTCTTAGACAGATTCTTCCCATTGGAGTTGGGGGATGCCAAGGTGTTAGAGTTTATTAACTTGAGGCAAGGTAGCATGAGCGTAAGGGAGTATTCCCTTAAGTTTACTCAGTTAGCTAGGTATGCTCCGCACGTGGTAGCTGATAACAGGTCTAAGATAAGTTAGTTTATGTCTGGCGTATCTGATAGTATGGTCAAGGAGTACAGGACCGCAATGCTGATTATTAAGATGGATCTATCTAGGATGATGGTCCATGATTAAAATATAGATGAGTAAAAGATTAAAGAAAGAGAGAGAAAGGAAAAAAGAGAGCTAGGAATGGGTAGTTTTAATTTCAATCGGCCAAAGTCAGAAGGAATTAACCTTCCTCAGTTTCATCACAGATTTTTAGCCCCAGTACTTTATTCAGCCAGTGCTCCCGTACCCAAATTCAAAAATGACAATAGGGACGGGGCACCAAGCTCTAATTCCTAAGTCAGTGTTAGCAGTGCTCGTATGAATCCTTTATGTCAGAAATATGGTAGACACCATCAGGGTGAGTGTAGAGTGGGTCGTGATGTGTCCTTCGGGTGTGGCAAGCCAGGCCATCAGATTTGGGAGTTTTGGGTAGTTTCTTAGAAAGGTAGGGATATGCGCCAACAGGGCTAGTCCCATCAGTCATCAGTTCCATCTGGTAGCCCGAATCAGCAGGGTACTACTTCTAGTGCTACTAGTGGCCAGTGTCTGAATAGATTATATGCTCTTCAGTCCCACCAAGATCAGGAAAATTCTCCTGACGTAGTTACTAGTACGTTGCAGGTCTTTCACTTACATGTTTATGCTTTACTAGACCCTGGGGCTTCGCTTTCTTTTATAACTCCATATATTACCGTCAACTTTAGAGTTAGCCCCGAAACTCTAGAAGAGCCTTTTTTAGTGTCGACCCCAGTAGGAATTTCCATTGTAGCCAGACAGGTGTATGGAACTGTTCGGTCATAATATCTCAGAAAGTTACCTCAGTTGATCTCGTGGAGTTAGAGATGACAGAGTTTGATGTCATTCTCAGCATGGATTTGCTCTACTCATGCTATGCCTCAGTTGACTGTAGAAACAGAATAGTTCATTTTTAGTTCCCAAATGAACCAGTCCTTGAATAAAGAGGTAGTACTACAACTGGTAGGGGTCAGTTGATTACGTACCTTAGAGCCAGAAAAATGATATCGAAGGGGTGTATTTACTATCTTGTGCTAGTCAAAGACTCTAACTCAGAAGATCCAACCCTTGAGTCGGTTTCAGTAGTGAGGGAATTTCCAGATGTCTTCCTTGAAGATCTCCTTGGAGTTCCTCACGAAAGGGAAATCGACTTAAGAATAGACCTTCTCCCAGATACTCAGCCTATATCTATTCTGCCATATAGAATGTCTCCAGCAAAGCTCAAAGAATTGAAAGAATAATTGAAAGATCTCTTAGATAGAAGATTCATCAGACCCAGCGTCTCCCCATGGGGCGTACCAGTCTTATTCATGCGTAAGAAAGACGGTTCTCTCAAAATGTGTATTGACTACCGTTAATTGAACAATGTCATAGTCAAGAATAAATATCCACTTCTTAGAATCAACGACTTGTTTGACCAACTTTAGGGTGCTAGCTATTTTTCCAAGATAGACCTCAGATCAGGATATTATTAACTCAAGGTCAGAGAATGTGATATTCTGAAAATAGCTTTTCGAACCCGATATGGTCACTTCAAATTTCTACTCATTTCCTTCAGTATTACAAATACCCTAGCATCCTTCATGGACTTGATAAACTGAGTGTTCAAGCATTACTTAGAAATGTTCATCATAGTCTTCATTGATGACATTCTTGTTTACTCCTGTAGCGAAAACGATCATGCAGACCATCTCAAAATAGTGTTGCAAACTCTTAAAGCCCATCAGTTGTTCACTAAATTTAGTAAGTGTAAATTCTAGCTAAGATCAGTATATTTTCTTGGCCATATTATTTTTGGTGATGGCATTAGAGTTGATCCGCAAAAGACCAAGGCGGTGAGAAACTGGCCTAGACCTATCTCTCCATCAGATATCAGGAGTTTCTTAGGTTTAGCTGGCTATTACCATTATTTTGTTGAAGGTTTTTCTTTTATTACATCCCCCATGTCCATATGGACTCAGAAAAAAGTTAAGTTTCAAAGGTCAGATTCTTGCAAAAAGAGTTTTCAGGAGTTGAAGACTTGACTCACCTCAACCCCAATCTTGACTCTTCCAGACTATTCAGAAGGTTTTGTTATGTACTGTGATGTATCCAGAGTAGGTTTAGGTTGTGTCCTTCTGCAGAGAGGGAAGGTCATAGCTTATGTCTCCAGACAGCTTAAACCCCATGAGAAGAATTACCCTACACATGATCTTGAGTTAGCAGCTGTAGTGTTTGCTTTAAATATTTAGAGGCATTACTTGTATGGGGTGTATGTAGATGTTTTCACAGATCATAAAAGCCTTCAATATGTGTTATCTTAGAAAGATTTGAATCTACCTCAGAGAAGGTGGTTAGAGTTATTGAAGGATTATTACGTGATTGTTCTATACCATCCGGGCAAGGCTAATATAGTGGCTGATTCTCTCAGTAGATTGTCCATGGGTAGATGTTGAGGATGGTAAGAAGCAGTTAGCTCAGGACGTCCATCAGCTTTCCCGACTAGGTGTCCGCTTAGTCGACTCAACAAAGAGTAGTGTGTAGGTGCAGAGTAGCTCAGAATCATCTCTAGTTTCTGAGGTAAAGGAAAAGCAGGATAAAGATCTCAGTCTAGTTAAGTTGAAAGAATCAGTCAGAGATTAGAAAGTAGAGGTTTTCTCCCAAGAGGGAGATAGTATGTTACGTTGTTAGGGTAGATTGTGTGTGCCTGGTGTACATGACTTAAGGCAATGAATTCTTACAGAGATGCATGGTGCTCGTTACTCTATTCATCCAGGGGCCACTAAGATGTACCACAATTTGCATGAGATCTATTGGTGGAGTAGGATGAAGAGAGATGTTACAGAGTTTATAGCTAAGTGCTCTACATACCATCAAGTAAAGATTGAGCACCATAAGCCTAGTGGGTCCATGCAGGAGTTCAGTATTCCCATGTGGAAATGGGAGAAAGTGAACATGGACTTTGTGATAGGTTTTCCTCGTACTCGTCATCAACATTATTCTTTTTGGGTTATAATAGATAGGATGACCAAATCATCTCATTTCTTGATAAACCATACCTCTTTATTCAGCTGAGGACTATGCAAAACTCTATCTCGTAGAGTTGGTTAGGTGGCATGGTATTCCCTTATCTATCATATCAGATAGAGGTACCTAGTTTACCTCTCATTTTTGGAAAGCATTCCAAAAGGGTCTTGGTACCTAAGTCCATCACAGTACAACCTTCCACCCTCAGATATATGGTCAAGCTTAAAGGAACATTCAGACCCTTGAGGATATGTTGAAAGCATTCGCAGTTGATTTTAAAAGTAGTTGGGAGACCACTTGCCTTTAATTGAATTTGCATATAATAACAGCTATTATTCCAGTATCTGTATGGCTCCATTTGAGGCTCTCTATGGTAGGAGATATAGATCTCCAACTAGTTGGTTTAAAGTAGGTGAGGCTATAGTAGTAGGGCCTGACTTGGTGTTTGATGCCTTAGAGAAGGTTCGATTTATCAGAGAAAGGCTTAGGGCTGCTTAGAACTGATAGAAATCATATACAGACGTGAGGAGAAAGGATCTTGAGTTTGAGGTTAGTGATTTCATATACTTGAACTCTCTCCCATGAAATGAGTTAAGAGATTTGGCAAGAAAGTGAAACTCAGTCTTTGATATGTCGGTCTTTTTAGAATTCTCAGTTGTTTTGGAAAGGTAGCTTACAAGCTTGAGTTGCCTTCAGATTTAGCCTTAGTAGACCAAGTGTTCTATGTCTTATTGTTGAAATGTGTATTGGTGATCTAGCTGTAGTTGTTCCCTTAGAAAGTGTAGATATTCAGAACAGTCTTTCTTTTGAAGAACTTCCAATCAAAAGTCTTGATCATCAAGTTCGTAGACTAAGGAACAAAGAAGTTCCATTGGTCAAAGTTCTTTGGTGGAATTAGTTCGTTGAGGGAGCCACTTGGGAAGTTGAAGCAGATATGCAGACCAAGTACCCTCGTATTTTCTCCGTGAATCCAAATTCAATATAAGGTACCAATCTTCTTAAGATTTCTGTCTATCATGCTCAGTTTCAATTGAACATTATGTGCATGTTAATCGTGCATTTAGAAATTAGTTCAATCATGTAATCCATGCATCAGATATGCATGTTTAGTGTGTAAGCTCAGTCCAATAGTTTTCCTCAGCTTAACTAATTTTATTCAAGGACGAATGATCCTAAGGGGGAGATATTGTAACGCCCCGTACTTCCCTAGCATAATCTAAGTCCCAGTGCATGAGTATTCATAAATAAAAAATTTCAAAAAACTCATCATTTTTCAGTTTAGAGTTTACCATTGCGTAAAAAATTTAATTAGCTTTTAAACGATATAAAATTTGCCTAAATCTGATAATAGGGAAGAAGTTATGGCGATTTAAAGTTTCAACCATTAAACGTTGTCATTTTAACCCTTAGCACGTCGCGTAGGAAGCCCAAAAGACAATTGTCATTTTCTAGTGAGGCTCCGCAAAGTTGGCGCATCACAGAGCAGAGCAATATCAAGTTTGGCAATTTCCAGTGGACCTCCACGATGGTGACGCATCACGAAGGTGGCCAAATTGGCATTTCAAAGGATTAACACAATAGCTCCGCGTCGCGGTGTTTGTCCAGGTACTAATTTTCCTTTTTTCAGTGGCTTGGTGCGATAGTGGTGCGTTGCGCCAAGGCAAAAAATTGGGATGGTTAGTTTTCAGCTTATGTTTTAAATCCTTTTAAGGGTCTTTAGGTCTTTTTTCTAAGCTTTAAACTTGTCTTAAAACAAGAATTTTATCCCCAATTGACCTAAATAATCATTTATTATTCAATTGCTCTTTAATTAAAGATCCCCTTTTCCAAGAACAAGAAACCCTAGCTCTCAAATTCAATACCAATCCTTAGGAACTCACCAAGAACTTCAAGAAATTCATCCATTAAAGTATGTTATATGTTCATCCATGGATTCCTTTCATCCATGGATTCCTTTCATCCATGGAGTCCAAATATCCTATTTTAATTACCAAGTTATAATCTTTTCAAGTAATTATGTTTTAGATTATGATTTTGTCCATGAATCTCCATGTACTATTGATTTTATAGCATGTTACCATGAAATTATTGATATCATTCTTTCCTTCATATTTTTATATTATTATTTATTGAATAAAACCATGATTTAGTACTATTATGTTGAATTAATGCTATTTTTTTAAGTTCTATGGCATTTATATGATTGTTTTATACCCTGAATTACAAGTGTTTGATAAAATGCCTACAAGAGTGATTGACTTAAATAAAAGCCTTTATGTTTTGTCCTTCAAGTTTTAGTGTCATTTTACTAGTGTTGTTTTTGAGTACAAGGGGTATTGAATACTCAAAATCCATAGATGTTTACTTAGTCTAGTATCAGTACTTTAAAGAATAGTCTTCAGAACATACTATGAGCATTATCAGAACAGTCATTTACCAGTCAGACGAATTCAGAACAGTCTAGTATTTTAATGTCTTTTAGTTAGGAGTACGATTTAGCATCGAGTGTAGGGATGGTGGCTTCTCCATCAGATAGGCAGATTCATTAGTATTAGTCCCTATCCTCCAAAACTACATAGCCAACATAGGGTATGAGAATTCACTCATCAGATTAGGCTTGACTATCTCGTAGGGGTCACCCATTAGTTCAGAATTGACACCCTTAGTCCTTTGTAAATTATATCAGTTTAGTGGATCTACACAACCATCGTTAGTACCCGTGGCATGGTACTAACACCCTTCCAACTAAGGTTCCAGGTTGGATCCCTATTAGCTTAAATTGGGGAATGACGATTAGATGATACCTCCCACAATCTCAGCTATAGTCTTAGTTACAATCTTAGTTCAGTTACACAGTCTTAGAGTTGCTTGACCAAAGCATACAGATATCAGTATTTTTTAGTATTTTAGTTTATAGATTTTACTCAGTCCATGTTATATGATTGGTCATCCATTCCCAGTGTCTACATATTTTTGCGTATATTCAGTATTTATAAACTTTCATACATACTAGGTATTTACAGATTCTCCATATTTTTAGTATCTACAGATTCTATTTTCTCTATTTAGTACTCCATGTTTTACATGTATATTCAGTTAATTATTTGTCCTATTCATGAAACCATGGACATCAGCCTACCTCATTTAGCATACCAGTACATTCAAAGTACTGATCACATACCTTTCTTTGTGCTATGATGTATTATATCATCGATGCTGATGCTTAGTTCTTGGATCGCACTTAGTCCCTCATATCATCAGTAGTACAGTAGCAGTGGTGAGTCTTTATCATTCGAGGACAGATTATATTACTTCCTATGTTTATCTCAATGGTTAGTAGAGTTAGTTGGGTGTCTGTCTCATCAACTCACAGTATTCAGTGTAGAGGCTCTTCAGATACTACAGTTAGCTATTTAGATTATTTAGATTTTAGTGTTGTGCTAGATTCATTATTCAATAGTCGTTTCATTATTAAAACCTTATGGCAATTTAGTTATCCTTCCGCATTCATGATTATATTATTTAGTGCTCATAACAGGTACCAGCTCATGGGTTAGCTTGTGGTCCCTCGGGACTGTAAGCACCGTGTGACAACTAGAGGGTAGTCCTATGTATTTACAAATATCTATTACTGTGTTTGAAAAACATCCAAACCAACACATCACTGATCTTATACGAGCCACTAACCAGAAACAAACTGTGAACCTCATAGAACTTATTCAAAGCTAAACCACAAGTTTTGGACACTTTACAACCACTCAATCGAGCAAAGATAAAATCCACCTTATTATCAACACACAAAAACTAGGACATAACTAAGTCAACATTACGACGTTTAAAAAAATCTAAACCAACAAATAATGACATAAAATAGTCCACTAAACGTGAATCAGGAGAACTTGAAGATTGAAGGACCTTGTTGGCAAGTTGATTCAAAGTTGTAAGCGTATGAATTGAACAACATAAGAACTACCACTTCGAGTTCGCCTTTTAAACTA
>NW_025884155.1:0-3043 GCF_002878395.1 Capsicum annuum
TTGGACCTTAAATTTGAAGCTTTCAAACTCAATGTTATTCGAATAAAGAGAGTCCTCACCTGGAAACCTCGAGTCGAACCTTAACCCCAAAAATCCAAATTGACAAATAATGACCCGTTCACCATCACTTTTCACGCTGTTACTGTTCACCATACTGTTCACTGGTACTGTTCACCGGCGCCCCCTTTTTTTTTTGGTTGTTGTTCTTGTTCTTGTTCTTGTGAGGAAGATTATTTTGTGATTGTTGTTATTGTGGAGAAGATGATGATCAAAGAATGAGCCTCCCCTTTTTCCCTCTTAGAATTTTTCTTTTATAATGGGCATGGATTTGTTATGACGTGGAAATTTTGATGGGTCCCCCATATATTCTTTCTTTGTGGACAAGAAAAAGAAGGGGGGATCACATGGGTAGGTAGGGTGGTGATGGTGATGTGTCATTTTTAATAGGGAGGGGTTGTTAGAATAAGATAAAATTAGTTAGGAATTGTTATTTTTGTCTTTTTGTGAAGGGGTTATCACACGGGTGAGGGCACATACTAAGACGAGGGTAAAATGGTAAGAATGCTTTCGGGGAGGGACAAAATTATGTGTCTACATCATGCCCCTCTTTGAAGGTAAACACAAAGTGTTTTCATACAAAGAAGTAGACAACGAGACAGAATTTTGATCCGACCATTATTCACAGGGAAGAAACAAAAGGAAGAAGGACGACCGAGTTGGAGAGTCGAGTGAGGTCCCATCGATGCTCCGGTCCACGGCTCTGTTATTACATCAAAAATGAAAATTACAAGTTAAAATATAAATGAAATTACAAAAATCCTATCTATACAGCTTCTGTTGGACTCCTGACTTAAGTTTCATCACCCTATTCTTCAGGCGGGTTCCTGACTTGCAATTTCTTCAACTTGTTGCTTAGTTTTCCAATGCTTCACCTCATTGCTTAACTTTCAATTTCTTCACCCTGTTCTTCAGGCGGGCTCCTGACTTGCCATTTTTCAATCTGTTTAACTTTCAATTTATTCACCTGGTTGCTTGGTTTTTCATTTATTCACCCTGTGCTTCGGGCAGGCTCCTGAAATCACATCAAAACTAAAAAGAAAATTATCCCAAACAAATATTATCATAAAGAGGTTTTATTTGCCAGAAAAGTAAAGTTTCAAAAACAGAAATTGAATTTTTGCCCCAGTTTATCATCAGAGGACTTTTGGAAAAGTCACATCATACCTACTTATATGTTGCAATGATGAATCAAGACTCTGACTAAGAAATGCATCTCTTAAGAATAAAATTAAATAACCTAGACTAGGAAGTGCATCTCCTAAGAATTAAAGTGAGGGATTCTAACTAGAAAGTGCATCTTCTAGAGCTACAAGTTTAAGCTAAAAAATGTGCCACCTGACAAATGAAAACTAGCAAGAAAGTGCGTCTCCTTAGGGTTAAGTGCGATAACTCGACTAGAAAGTGCATTTTCTAGAAATCAAGGGGACTGCTATGAAGTTCATTACCCAAAAGCAAAGTTCGAATTACCCAATCAAAGAAATGTATCTCCTTACCAATGTTGCTTTAATTATCAAAACAAGGAAGTGCATATCCTTACCAATGCCGCTTGAATTACCAAACCAAGGAAGTGCGTCTCTTTACCAATACCGCTTGAATTACTCAAATAAGAAAGTGGCGTCTCCTCACAAATGTTTCTTGAATTAACCAAACAAGGAAGTGCATCTAATTACAAATGTTGCTTGAATTGCCCAAGCAAGGAAGTGCGTCTCCAATGTTGCTTGAATTATCAAAACAAGAAAGTGTGTCTCCTTTGGAAGTGCGTCTCCTTATGATAGCGCTTGAATTACCAAAATAAGGAAGTGTGTCTCCTTACAAATGTTGCTTGAATTGTCCAAACAAGAAAGTGCGTACCCTTACAAATGTTGTTGGAATTACCCAAACAAGGAAGTATGTCTCCTTACAAATGCCAATTGAATTACCAAACAAGGAAGTCTGTCTCCTTACAAATGTTTCTTGAATTATCAAACAAGGAAGTGCATCTCCTTACAAATGTTGCTTGAATTTCCCACACAAGGAAGTGCGTCTCCTTACAAATGTTGCTGGAATTACCCGAACAAGGAAGTGCGTCTCCTTACAAATACCGATCGAATTACCAAATAAGGAAGTGTGTCTCCTTTGAAAGGGCGTCTCCTTATCATAGCTCTTGAATTACCAAAATAAGGAAGTCTGTCTCCTTACAAATATTGCTTGAATTATCCAAACAAGGAAGTGCGTCCCCTTACAAATGTTGCTGGAATTACCCAAACAAGGAAGTGCGTCTCCTTACAAATGTTACTGGAATTACCCGAATAAGGAAGTACATCTCCTTACAAATGCCAATCGAATTACCAAACAAGGAAGTGCATCTCCTTACAAATATTGCTTGAATTATCAAATAAGGAAGTGCATCTCCTTACAAATGTTGCTTGAATTTTCCACACAAGAAAGTGCATCTCCTTATAAATACCGCTTGAATTACCAAACAAGAAAGTGTGTTTCCTCACAAATGTTGCTGGATTTACCAAATAAGAAAGTGCGTTTCCTTACAAATATTGCTGGAATTACCCAAACAAGGAAGTGCGTCTCTTTACAAATGTTGCTAGAATTACCAAAACAAGGAAGTACGTCTCCTTACAAATGCCACTTGAATTACCATGGGTTTGAATACCAAATGTGTGCAGCAACATTGCCTCTTGCATTTGTAGAAGTGAGAATATTACGGCCCTTGATGTTTAGGCTTTGAAATCCTTGATTCGAAGGTAGCATGTTCCTATTTCATACAAAGAAAACTTGTTAGTTTAAAAACATGGTGGTTGGTTTATGGCTTTGGCTTTTGTGGAAATTGCTCTTAACACGGTCACATTTAACCTCACTTCAAACCATTAGCATATGTCATTGACTTACTGCATCATTGACCCAAACTCCGATTACTAAAAGTGACTCTGAAACAAATACAGTATCCCTACTTTGTCATGCTTCTCAGATAAACCCTTTGAACCTTGGT
>NW_025884155.1:3143-4419 GCF_002878395.1 Capsicum annuum
TGTAGAAGTGAGAATATTACGGCCCTTGATGTTTAGGCTTTGAAATCCTTGATTCGAAGGTAGCATGTTCCTATTTCATACAAAGAAAACTTGTTAGTTTAAAAACATGGTGGTTGGTTTATGGCTTTGGCTTTTGTGGAAATTGCTCTTACCACGGTCACATTTAACCTCACTTCAAACCATTAGCATATGTCATTGACTTACTGCATCATTGACCCAAACTCCGATTACTAAAAGTGACTCTGAAACAAATACAGTATCCCTACTTTGTCATGCTTCTCAGATAAACCCTTTGAACCTTGGTATTTCCACGAGTTTTCAGACTTGTCGGTTGACAAAACTTTTGCATGCCTTGTTTTGGCTCACAATCATGTCTTTAGCATGTGTTGGCCCTTTTGTCTTGCTTTGTGCAATTGAAAAAGCTGGTAGCCACTTTTGAAATCTTTCTCACTTATTTTGACACGAACTTGACTCAAAGACAAGAGAAAAATGACAATGACTTTTATTTGGACAATTGACTCAAGAAAACAAAATAAAAATAAAGAGAAGAAAGAAAAGACAATGAGTGTCCCCATTTGAAACAAAGAAATGAAAATTTTTTCTAGACATGACAGTCAACTCTAATGATTATGCCATGCATTTTGGATTAAGCTACCTGATCTTTCCATCTAAACTTTCTACCAATTGTTGTTGAGTTAATGGTCTTGAAACTGAGTTTCTCTCTTAGGCCAATTGCATTCAGACCTCATTCGAATAGTGACGCCTTAGAGGGTCTTTTCCTCAGCTCACCATTGTCTTATGGTGTCTGTGAGGGTTTTTACTAATGAGACTCTCTTATTCTCATTTCTCCCAACTCACAATCGTCTCACGGTGCCCGTGAGGGTTTTTACTAATAAGACTTTCTCATTTTTATCTCTCTCAACTTACTATCGTCTTACGGTGCCTATGAGGGTTTTCACCAATAAGACTCTCTCATATTTTATTTATCTCTTGATTCCTTATGCTGAGGAAGACAAGTAGTTCCCAAAATGCGTCATCATATCCATTGCATGCTTAGCCTTAACATTCTCAAAGATTGATCTGAAGGTATTTTTTTGGTTGTAACTTGGCTTTTGGATAGGGTTAGAAAGAAAGGATGGCATGAGGCCCAAACGACATTTGAAGTGGGTTAGGACTTACAACTTTTGAAATCGACTCAAACAATGAGGATTAACTCATGCCCCAGTTTCTTTTGACTGGGTGATTCTAAATTGTTTATTTGGTTGGACCGAGCCCT
>NW_025884156.1:0-12351 GCF_002878395.1 Capsicum annuum
TTCATCATAGTCTTCATAGATGATATTCTAGTCTATTCTCGCATAGAACATGGTCATTCAGACCATCTCATAATTGTTCTTCAGACTCTCAGGGATCACCAGTTGTTCACCAAGTTTAGTATGTGAAAATTTTGGCTAAGATTAGTATCATTCCTTGGCCACATTATTTTTGGTGATGGCATTAGAGTAGATCCTCAGAAAACTAAGGCGGTAAGAAACTGGCCTCACCCTGTCTCTCCATTAGATATTAGGAGTTTCTTGGGTTTGGCTGGCTATTACAAATGGTTTGTCAAGGTATTTTCTTCTATTGTATCTCCTATGTCCAGATTGACTCAAAAGAAGGTTAAGTTTCAGTGGTCAGAACCTTGCGAGAAGAGTTTTTAGGAGTTGAAGACTCGACTCACCTCCGCTTCAGTTTTAGCACTTCCCAACGGTTCCGATGGATTCATAGTATATTGTGATTCATCCAGAGTAGGTTTAGGTTGTGTCCTCATGCAATATGGTTGAGTCATATCCTACTCTTTTTGACAGTTAAAGCCCCATGAGAAGAATTTTCCTACTCATGACCTTGAGTTAGCAACAGTTGGCTTTGCCTTAAAGATTTGGTGGCATTATCTATACGGTGTTCATGTAGAAGTCTTCACAGATCATCAGAGCCTTCAGTATGTCTTTTCCCAGAAAGATCTCAATCTTCGTCAGAGAAGGTGGTTAGAGCTCTTGAAGGATTATGACATGAGTGTCCTTTATCATCCTGGCAAGGCCAATGTAGTGGCCGATGCACTCAGTAGACTGTCCATGGGTAGTGTTTCCCATGTTGAGGATAGTAAGAAGAAATTAGCTTAGGAGATTCATCAGCTTGCCAGACTAGGCATTCTCTTAGTCGACTCTTCAGAGGGTGGTGTATGTGTTCAGAGTAGTTTAGAGTCATCTATATTTTCTGAGGTGAAAGAGAATTAAGACAGGGATACTAGCCTTGTTAAGCTAAAAGAGTCAGTTCAGAGTCAGGAAGTAGAGGTTTTCTCCCAAGGGGGAGATGGTGTTCTTCATTGTCAGGGTCGTCTATGTGTTCCCGGTGTAGATGACTTGAGGCATAAAATTCTTACAGAAGTGCATGGCGCGCGATACTCTATTCATCTAGGGGCCACTAAGATGTACCGCAACTTGTGGGAGATCTATTGGTGGAGTGGAATGAAGAGGTACGTTACAGAGTTTGTGGCTTAGTGCTCTATATGTCATCAGGTTAAGATAGAGCATCAGAAACCTAGTGGTTCCATACAGGAGTTCACTATTCCTACTTGGAAGTGGGAAGAAGTGAACATGGACTTCATGATGGGTTTTCCTAGTACATGTCATCAGCATGATTCAGTTTGGGTCATTGTAGACAGAATGACCAAGTTAGCTCATTTTCTTCTAGTTCGTACCTCTTACTCAGCCGAGGGTTATGCCAAACTCTATATCAGGGAGTTGGTTAGATTACACGGTGTTCCACTATCTATCATCTCAGACAGAGGTACCTAGTTCACCTCTTACTTCTAGAAAACATTCTAAAAGAGTCTTGGTACCCAAGTTCATCTCAGTACAGCGTTTCATCCTCAGACAGATGGTCAAGCAGAAAGGACCATTCAGACTCTAGAAGATATGCTAAGGGCGTGTGCAATTGATTTCAAAGGAATCTGGGATGACCACTTGCCTTTGATTGAGTTCGCATACAACAACAACTATCACTCCAGTATTCAGATGGCTACATTCGAAGCTCTCTATGGTAGGAGATATAGGTCTTCGATCGGTTGGTTCGAACTTAGTAAGGCTGCAGTCATAGGGCCTGACTTAGTATTTGATGCCTTAGAGAAAGTTCAGTTGATCAGAGAAAGACTCCGAGCTGCTCAGAGCCGACAGAAGTCTTATGCTGATGTTCATAGAAAGGAAGTCAAATTCGAGGTCGATGACTATGTCTTTCTCAAGATATCTCCCATGAAGGGAGTGAAAAGATTTGGAAAGAAAGGAAAGCTCAGTCCCCGATATGTCGGTCCCTTCAAGATTCTCAGTCGCTTCGGCAAGGTAGTCTGTGAGCTCGAATTGCCTTCAGATCTAGCCTCAGTTTATCCAGTCTTCCATGTCTCTTTGCTCAAGAAGTGCATAGGTGACCCAACAGTTGTAGTCCCTATTCAGAGCGTTGAAATTCAGAATAACCTTTCTTATGAAGACATTCTAGTCGAAATCCTTGACTATTAAACTCGTAGGCTGAGGAACAAAGAAGTCCCTTTAGTAAGGTTCTTTGGCGGAATCTGTCCATGGAGGGAGCTACTTGGAAAGCAGAAGCAGATATGCAAACCAAGTACCCTTATCTTTTCTCCGCTAATTCAGACTTAGCTCGAGGTAACCATTTTCCTTAAGTTTATTCAGTTACATGTTTAAAATTCCAGTATAAAATTGGTATCAAGTATCAGTGCATAGCTTATCAATCATTCATGAGTTCAGCTTATCAGTCATGGATCAGATATGCATGTTCAGTTGGGCTATATTTAGTTTAGAATTCAATTCAGTCCTATAATCATGTGCCAGTTGAGAATGATCAGTGTATGCATCATTTTATATTTTCTCCCCTCTCAAGCAGTCATCATTCGAGGATGAATGTTTCCAAGGGGGAGATATTATAATACCCCGAAAAATCCAAACCAATATTAGATCCATGTACCAATATCATGCATCGTACATCATGGTTCTTTTATAGTTTTATGAGTAAGTTAGATGCATATTAAGGCTTCAAATAACTCCCAGCTATCAGATGAATCAAAACATTCCTTACCGATTGAATTCTTGAGAAGGATATTGGTATAGTCAACTTCAAACTAGCATATCTCTCATTATACTTGGAATTTTTGAGCTCATGACCTATCAAAAGATATATAATTGAATTATCTTTCCAACTATACCAATTTCGCCTAAATCTGAAAGCGAAGCAAAGAGTTATTCCTATTTTACTCCAGCATGTCAGGATGGAAACAGTGTGATGACATTCATGATAGCTTATCACATTTGTGATGCCCTAGCACGAAGGTCGTCAGCCTTAGGTAGAAACCAGCTCCTAAGTAACGACATTCATGATAGCTTGTCATATTTGTGATCCCCTATGACGAAGGTCGTCAGCCTTAGGCAGAAAATAGCTCCTAAGTGACAACATTCGTGATAGCTTATCACATTTGTGATGCCCTATCACGAAGGTCGTCAGGTATGATTTTTCAGCAACTAGGAATTTACTTCATAAGGGTATTTTAGTCATTTTCTTCACCTTCCATGATTTATAACCCTAAAGATGTGTAATTTTTCCCATTTTTCTTTAGTTAAGCATCCAAAAACCCTCTCTTATGCTCTCAACTACAAGATTAGGGTTTTCATCAAACTCATCTCTCAAAAATAAGATTCAAGCCTTTTTCTAAGATAATTGAGAATTAAGTTTCCCAATCCAAGAACTCTCCAGCAAATCATCAAGGTTTCCTTTCTAAGGATGCGTAATGTTCATCTATGGATCCAATCTGTTCATAAAGCTCAAGAACCATGTTTTAAATATTATTTTGTAAACTTTTTGTGGTGATATGAGTATGTACATGTTGACGATTGTTGTTTAAGTTCCAATATGATATGTAAAGGTGTTTTCATGGAATATATATGTCTGTTAATTGAAAACCATGAACTTTAGGTGGTTTAATATGGTGCAAGTATAAAACCCACCTATGCCTTAAAGAATGCATGCAAGGTGTTTGATAAAATGATTAGGATGCTATAAATTCATGTTTGTATGGTTCTATGATGTCTAAATGACAAGTCCATGTTAGCTATATACTTCAATATGAATTCCATGCTCGTCATGTGTTGCTATTGCGTTGGTATGAAGTATGTAAGATAATGGAGATATAAAGTATATACACGAAATATATCCATGCATTCCTTATAATGTTTAAGATGTTGAATAACTATATGAAATATGATATCCCCTACTTATGATATTATGAATTGTGGACTCAAATCTTGTGATCAAGTCATGTAACGTGTGTCAGTTTCCTTCTATCGAGTCCTGGGGGTATTCCTACCTGAAAAACATAATTGTGTGCCTAGATCTATGCCATGTTGTCATGATAATCTCAGTCAAGCTATAATCTATAGAACTCAGTCAGTCATGTGACTCAGGAAACCTCAGAAATCTCATGATCTCAGTTAACTCTCAGATAATAGTACTACTTCGTCAGTCAATGAAAGTCAGTTAATCTATCCATGTACAGTCAATTGAATCATGTTTAGTCTCTTTAGATGTGAGTAGAATTTAGCACCAAGTGAATCCAAGAATGGGGACTCACCTACCAGTTTAGGGTGTGATTCTTAGCAGTCATCCTGTGTTCCAGAATACGTTGCCAGCATAGGTTGAGACATCTTAGCCTGTCAAATTAGGGTTGATGAGGTGGATTAACATGTCAGTTTAGGGGTCTCACAATTCTCCTTTCGAATACCTACCAGCTAAGGGTCACCCAAAACTGTCCTTAGCAGTGGCGCGGTATTGACACCCCTCCAGTCGGTGTAGAGATTGGACCCTAACTTAGCTATATACGTTATTGGGGCATGTCGGTTAAACAACTACCTCCCACAATTTCAGAATCAGTCTCAGTAAAAAAACTTAGATAGGTCTTTAGATTTTAGTATATCAGGACTGTCAGATACAGTCAGACTTAGTTACAGTATAGAGCTCAGATAGTTTCATTAGATTCAGGATTGTCAGATACAGTCACCCATGTTATCAAAATTTTAATATCATTTATGTTAGCCATCAGTAAACCATGTATTAGCATACAGGACTAGCTATCATGCACCCATGATTCAGTTACTATGTATGCTTGTTTGTACTCTTATGTTTATGTCAGTCAGAGAGTTAGCATTGTTCATGCATGTAAACCATGTTTATATTTAACCTACCTCACTTGTATACTCAGTACATTCCGTTGTACTGACATATTTGTGCTATGATGCTTTTTTTTCATGTTACACCATAGGTCAGAGACACGAGCTCCAGATCAGCAGTAGCAGTAGTATTTCTAGTCGCAGAGATTCAGTGAGTCCTCTTCATTTGAGGACAATATGATTTGATTTATTCATTATTATTTTAGCCAGTTATCAGTTTATGGAGTTAGTTGGAGATATGTTCCTTCAACTCCTTATTTAGATAGCACTTAGAGGCTTTCAGATTTAGTATTTAGACTTATGTTTAGATTTGATTCAGTTTTTAGTTGTTTTGGGTATCTTTCACCCATATGGATATTAAGTTTTGATAGATTCTTTATTCAGTTGAACCTTATGGCCTACATGTTCATGTTTTCTATATTATTACATTATATATTATAGTGTACAGGTATAGATATCAGTCATAGGTTACCTTATGATCCTTTGGGGTCATAAGCACCATGTATATGATCCTTTGGGGTCATAAGCACCATGTAGCATTCCAGTTCAGAAAATTGGGGTGTTACATCTGGACATGAATATCCCAGATGATGATCTGATCAAATACCTATGCTTGTTGTTACGAGTAATACGGTGGGCAGTTCTTCTTAATTAATATGGTCAGGCAATCGTCAAGATGACGAAACTGGTTTTTACAAGGGAATGTCATTTAAGGATATGATAGAACCATCTACTTCTTTGTTTATTGCTTGCTTGAAAAATATTTAAGACTAATGACGGTGATTAATTTGAGCAAAGTCTTTATTTTAGATGTGCTAATCCAAACTGCAAGTGTTGGTTGAGGATTATGAAATATTTAAGTTCTGAAAATTTTTTCATTAATGTTTATCGAAAGTATCACACATATGGTTTGATTCATATTATGATCTAAAATCCTTACTCCACGGCAAAGGTCCTCGGTAGTTATTTCCAAAATAGATTCCCCAGTGGCAAAGACCCTTCAACAGCTGACATAGTCAATCAACTCCATATAGAATTGGGTTTTATGGTCAGTTATTAGAAGATTTATATGTCTATGGGGATTGCCAAGGACTTGGTTAGGGGGATACATGAGCACGGGTATGCAGTCCTTAATTCCTACCATTACATGGTTGAGTCCACCAATCCCAAAAACGGCATTGAATGTTAATGAAAATAGGATGTTCAAGTACTTTTTTGTATCCTATGGTGCTTGAATTCCTGGTTTTCAACAGTTGAGAAAATTCATAGCCGTTGATGTGACTTTTTTGAGGAGCAAGTATAATGGAGTTTCGATAGTGTAGGTGGCACCGGATGCCACAAGTCATATCTTTCTCGTTACTTTTTGTGTAGTGGACAAGAAATGTGAAACCTAGTATGCATATTTTTGAACAAATGAAAAACTATGTCGATGATTTCAAAGAGTTGTGTATAATTTTGGATAGACATCCATGTATCCACAAGATTAGTTAAATTTTCTTCACTTCAGCTCACTTTGGTTGTTGTATGAGGCATCTTGAAGAAAATATTCAAAACAACTTTCACAATGAAAGGGTCGTGACTCTTTTTTATAGAGAAACTAAATCATATAATAGAACTGAGTTTTTTGGACCATTTCAAACAAATAAGGGATATGCATTCCAAGGCAGCATAACATCTCAAACATATCGATTTTGAGAGATGGAGTTAGGTATTTTGTCAGGTAAATAGGTATATTTTTATGAATTTAACATCTTGTCTAAGTTACAAATTTGTAATACTCACTGTATAACGTCGTACTAAGTGATTTCTTATATAGATATAATATTATGACGTCAAATATAGCTGAACATTAAATTCAATGTTTGGCAATGAAAGAGAATTTCCTATTATGACAATGTTTAAGAAAATAAATAAGAGGTATGCCAAATTATTTCACAAAAGGTGTATGCAGTATATGCGGACACAAGAAATAGATTTCTTATGGAAGCAGAAAAACAAATATCAATGAACATCCTTCTGGGCATGTAATACCCCATACTTTTCTTAGCTCAGTTCAGCTTATAGTGCTTGCATAAGAGGCTTAGAACCTGAAAATTTCACTAAGTGTTGGAGACTTAGTCTTATTTTTGAACTCTTAACTTTGAGGATTTTTAAACTGGCCTTCCTGACTCCAAGACGTAAGTATTTTAGTGAATTCATGTTCAGGGGTGTAAGGGGCATGTCTCGGGGAAGTTTTGAATTTTTTGAAAAAGGATTGGGTCGTGTTTGGATTTTGATTCCAGCAGCTCAACGCGATTGTATCGCATCCAGCAGCTTATAGCGATGAGACACTTGCTGCATAGTGGTATGCTATTAATCAGTGTTTTAGTTTCTAATTTAGTCCCTGAGGGGCAATCATGTCTTTTCCCCACCGATCCAATTTGTAAAGACATGGGATTAAACTTTAGTTAGGGCATTATTTTCCCTAATTCTCCAAATTTCAGTCAAATACGAGCCCTCTCCTTCCCTAAGTTCATCAAATTCAATCCCCTTCCTTCTAAGAAAACCAAGAATTTTTTAAAGAACTTTCAAGAAAGCTTTCAAGATTGTTATTTTCCTTTCAAACTTAAGGGTTAGGGTATGTGAGATGTTTATCCATGGGCTCCTTCCACCCATGGAGTCCAAGAATACATCTTTATGTTTATCCATGGGCCCTTTCCGGCCATGGAGTCCAAGAATACATCTTTATGTTTTAAATTATGAAATTACATGTTTATGACGAATTATCTCCATGAACTTTTATGAATTTTGGTTATACATTATGTTTGTAATTATTTTTTCGAGGAAATCAACCCTTATGTTGGAATGATGATATTTTTATGTTAAATCCTTGATTCATGGTTTTTAGTATTGAAAACTATATTATTATTACATGTTTTAAACTATTCCCATGCTTTAATTCTTGACCCTCATGTGTTTGATGAAATGTCTAAGTGTTGAATTTGGAACAATGATTCCCTTCTATGGTTTCAAAGCTTTCATGTGTTCCTATTGTGATTCCATTGAGTCCTAAAGGGTTATGAACACCTGTTACTTAGCTATTTACATAGTTTTCAGTATTTTTAGAATGGTTTAGATAAATCATGAGCCTTGTCATTCAACTAGTATCATGTTCAGTTGTTAGATCAGTTGAGCTCTATTTAGTCCAGTAGTCAGTGTCATTCAGTTGGGGGTAGGATTTAGCACCGAGCAAACCCAGGGGATGGGGGCATTTCTGCCAGGTTAGGGTTTGACCCTTTATAGCAATCCCTAAGTTACTAAACTACGTAGCCAATGTAGTTTGAGATGTCTTCCTGCCAGTTTAGGGTTGACACATATCTCATGAGTACTCTTGCTAGATTAAGGTGACTTTTTAGTCCTTTGGGACACTAGTTTTGTGGATCCATACAACCATTGTTAGTGCTCATGGCATGATACTGATACCCTTGCAGCTCAGGTTACAGGTTGGACCCCGATTAGCTCAGATTGGGGCATGTCAATTAGATGATACCTCCTACAGTCTCAGTTCAGTATTCAGTACACAATTTATTTTTATGTTTGCTTGACCATAGCGTACAATCATCAATTATTCAGTTATCAGATTTTAGTATTTCAATTTACAAATTATTTCAAAATTATTTTATATACTTGGTCATGCATTCTCAGATTCTTATAGCTTTTACGTATTTATATTCAGTAATCTCATGCTATTTAGCCTATCTTTATTTCATGAACATAGCCCAGGCATTTCTACCCAACCTCATCTCTTATACCAATATATTCAAAGTACTGATCACATTCTCGTTTCTTGCGCTATGATGTTTAATATCATAAGTTTGGATGCTTAGTTTCCTAACTGCACTTAGATAGTTCAGCTTATCATCATCAGCAGTAGTGGTGAGTCCTCATGTTTTGAGGACCTATTATGTTACTTTTGGTATTTTAGTATTTCTTTTCAGTTAGGCAGTCAGTGTTAGTTGGGGGCTTGTCCCATCAACTCCTCAGTCAGTAAAGACTTTCAGACATTTCATAAAGTAAGTTAGTTTATCAGTTATATCAGTAAGATTTTAGTATTTTCATATACATTTTAGACTTATAGATTAGGATGTATTGTTTTTAGTATTTAAACCTATTGACGTATTCAGTTAATTTTTGCATATAACTTTTATTATCAGTTTTACTAAGTGCTCACAGTAGGTACCCACTATGGGTTAGCTTGTGGTGACTTGTAACCATAAGAACCATTGTCATGACTAGGGAGTATCCTCGAGTCATGACAAAAGTTGGTATCAGAGCCTAAGGTTTTACAGTGTCTTAGGGAGTCTGAAAACCGCGTTGAGTAAAGTCTTGTTCATGGGTGTGAAGCGCGCTGCACTTATGGACAAGAGGCTATGAGACGTTTTAGGAAAAGTTTCCCTTTTTTCAGTGTTTCTCTTGAGAAAGAGCATGAGCTCAATTTAAACTCTCTTTCTCATTCATTCTTCTTTCTATTTACAGAAAATGCCTCCTAGAAAGAACAATGGAAAAGAAATGGAAATCATTCCACACCTTCATCTATTTAGAAAGATCCTCTGCATGAGTATGTCTCTCACACCAAGTTTAGAGCTACCTTCACTACTTTATCTCACTCAGTAGCAGTTCAAAACAATTAGTAGTCTACTATCCCTTCTAATCCAATGGCTAATATAACTGCAGCAAGGATTTGGGACTTTACCCAAATAAACCCTCCTCAGTTTTTGGGATCCAAGTCTTATGAGGATCCATAAGAGTTCTTGATATGGTTTATAAGGTGACTGGTATTATGGGTGTCACGTATAGTTAGAGTATAGAGTTGGCTGCTTACCAATTTTCGGATATAGCTCATACATGGTATAAGCAGTGGAAGGGGGATAGAGGCGCAGATGCATGACCTGCAAAATTAGAGGAATTTTCCATGACCTTCTTAGATAGGTTCTTACCTTTGGATTTGAGGAAAGCTAAGGTAAAGGTGTTTATAAATTTGAAATAGGGTGGCATGAGCGTGAAGGAGTATTCTCTTAAGTTTACTCATTTGGCCAGGTATGCTCTTAAGGTGGTGTCTGATAATAGGTATAAAATGAGTATGTTTGTCTTTGTCATAGCTGATAGTATGGAAAAAGAGTGTAGGACTACTATGTCGATTAAGAAGATGGAGTTTTCTAGATTATGGTTCATGATCAGCAGATTGAGGAGGATAAGGTTAAGGAGAAATAAAGATAGAACAAGAGGGCTAGGATAGGCAACTTTACTTTTTTCACAACTAAGGTTGGAGGGTGGTAACCATTCTTAATTCTATCAGAAATCTTTAGCCCCAGCTCATCTTCAGCTACTGCACCAATTTTAAAGTTCAAAAATAATAATCGGGATAGTACGCCAGGCTCAAAGTCTCAGGGTAGTGTAAACTGTGGTTGTACTAATCCCCTTTGCTAAAAATATGGTAGAAACCATCCAGGTGTGTGTAGGTCTTGCAGTGATGTGTGTTTTAGATATGTAAAGCCAGGACACTTGATCAGATAATGTTGTAAAGTTGGTCCGCTAAGTCAACACAGTCATCCTTCAGCTCCAGTAGGCCATCCGACTCAGCAAGGTGCCACATCCAGTGCCACCAGTGGACAGTGCCAGAATAGGCTATATGCACTCTAGTACCGATAGGATTAGAAAAGTTCTCTTGATATAGTTATAGGTATGTTTTAGGTCTTTCATCTCTATGTCTATGTTTTTCTTAATATCGAAGGAGCAAAGGAGGATGTAGCAATAGCATTAGCAGGAGCAACTGGAAGTGAACGAGAGTGTGCTTGTTTTCAAATTAGTGCACTAGGAATCAAAGATTAAAGATAATTTCTGACAAGTGCAAAAAAAGGTCAAAGGAGGGAGCCCTCCTCACATATGTAATGCCCTAAATTTGGTACCTGGAGTGCTATACGGTACTCATGACCCCGAAAGACCACAAGCTAACCTATGACTGATATCTGTAACTGGGCACTGCATAATATATTGTATAAATATGAAAAAGGCTAAAAGGCCATAAGGTTGAAATATTTGATAAAACATAACCTCTGGAAATACAGTATATCAATACAAAAACAAAACTAAAATAACTGTCTGAACATGCTATAGTCTAGAAGCCTCTAAACTATCTAAAACATATGGAGTTGATGGGACATGTCCCCAACTAACTTCGGACTACTGAAATAATAAGGTAATAAAATAATTATGCTATCCTCGAATGATGAGGACTCACTGCTAGTCTGGATACTGAACGTCTGATCTACTAAGGATGCCCTGGAGCTCGTGCTTCTAAACCTATGGTATAAAACCACCATAGTGTAAATGCGTTAGTACGATTGAATGTACTGGTATGCAAGTGAGGTAGGCTGAATATAAGGGGTTTATATACATGAACAATACTAACTAACTAAATAACATGAATGTGAGAATACATGCACAAATACATGAACTGTAACTGAGATCATGACGTCACTGAATCTGAATACTGATAACATAAGTTTCATATAACTGATATACTATTATCTGAATGACTGCTCTGACAGTCCTATTTCTAATGGAACTAGCTGAGTTCTGTACTAAACTAGGTGACTGTATCTGACATTCCTGAATTCCTTAGAACTATCTGAGTTCTATTACTAAGACTGAGACTGAGACTGTAACTGTGGAAAGTAGTTATCTAACCGACATGCCCTAAATGAGATAATATAATTGAGTTGGGGTCCAATCTGTAACCCTAATTATAAGGGTATCAATACCGTGCCACTGGTAAGGACAAGTTGTGAGTAATCCCTCATCTAACAGGTACTCTAAGGAGAATGGTGAGACCTTCATCTAACAGGTTAAGTCACCTTATCAACCCTTATCTAATAGGTTAGATGTCTCAACCTACACTGGCTACGTAGTTCTGTAGCACAAAGATTGCTTCTAAGAATCACACCCTCTACTCGCAGGTGAGTTCCTATCCTTTGGCTCACTCAGTGCTGAATCCTACTCCTATCTGATTAGACACTGAATTAATTATACTGAACTGAATGGACTGAGTTCACTGAGTTCTATTGACTAATGGAATATTATTGAGATCTGACTGAGATTACTGAGTTTTCTTGAGTCATGAGACTGACTGAATTCTACTGAACATGGCTTGACTGAGAGTATCTTGAAAACTAACACTGGCTCTAGGCACACAACTAAATTATTGGGTATAAGTACCCCCAAAACTCGATAGCATCAAACTGACAAGACATGACACTTCCTGGACTCACGACTATAATCAACAATCCATAATACAATCATTGGGGAATTTCATGAGGCACTTGATTATCATGGTTTGGTACATGAATAGGAATGCATATAAACATG
>NW_025884157.1:0-4641 GCF_002878395.1 Capsicum annuum
CTATTTTCCTTTCGAGTTTGTGTGAGTGTTCAAAGGTTCTTGGGGACTGATTTAGGGCTGATTTAGGACTGAGTTTGGCCTCGATATCGAGAGTGTTAAGCTGTCCGCACGCGGCTAAAATTAGGCCCGTGACAAAGTGGTATCAAAGCAGCACTTTGAACATGGCATACGACGGCGACGAGGAGGTTCACGGCGGAGACAACTTGGGCAAAACCAAGACCAGAAAATGTGACAAGAGTAGGATGAGGCCCAACTTCCAGTTAGTGAGGCTGTCAACAACGTGGAAGATGGCGAAGGTTCAGCATCCGGCTCTCTCGACGAGAGAATCGTTAGCACGGAGGCTGGCTTAGCGGTTTTGGGCCATCGCTTCAAGACCCTTGAGTCCAACGTTGGTACCCTTGAGGCTGCTGCTCTTGAAGGGCTGGACGAAGTCAAAGCTGACTTGTCCGAGAAAAATGAAGAGCACAAAGAGGGGCTGACCAGCTTGGAACTCAAGCTCACGGAAGCCTTATCAGCGCTACACGAGGAGTTTGGGTCAAAACTGTCCGAGATGATGCTGGGGCAGTCCGCTTTGCAGGAGGAGGTTGCTGATTGAAGCAACAACTGGAAGCAGCCCGTGTTGGTGGAAATCATGGTTCCGTGGCTTACCATGATGCTCGTATTGAGGCTCCTAAACCCAACGTGTTTGAGGGTGATAGGAACACTCAAGACGTAGAAAATTTCATATGGCAATTGGAGTCATATTTTGAGCACGTCAAGATTATTGACGGGGCAACAAGGATCCGAATTGCAACCATGTACTTCAGTGACGTCGCAATGTTGTGGTGGCGTAGGAAAAAAGTAGACATGGAGAGGGGTCTTTGCACCATAGCTGATTGGGACCAATTTAAGGATGAGTTGAAGGAGCAATTTTACCCTCAAAACGTTGTAGATGAAGCTCGACGGAAGTTGAGGGAACTTAAACAAACTTCTTCCATTCATAACTACGTGAGGGAGTTTACGAAGCTCTCACTTCTTGTGACGAGTTTCAGCAGTGAAGATTTGCTCTTCTTCTTTCTTGATGGCCTCCAAAATTGGGCCAAGCAAGAGTTGAGGAGGCGCAACGTCAAGACCATGGATGAGGCCATCAAAGTAGCGGAATCCTTGACTGATTTTCATGCCGATTATGCCAAGGCGAAGGATAGTCGGAACAAACCCATTGCTGCCAAGGGAGATCGGGGGGACAAAGGCAAAGACAAGTTTATTCTCAACAAAAATCGTGAGTTCAAAGGCGAGCGCAACCAGCCATCGTCATTCCGCAAGAACTACGAGGAGAAGAAGAAAGGTGTAGCTAACCGCGATAGCGGCTGCTACCTTTGCGGGGATACATCTCACTTTGCGCGATCTTGTCCTTCATTGAGTAAGCTGGGAGCTATGATTGCAGCAACACGGAAGGATCAAGCTAGTGCGCAAGCCGGAAGTTCCGGGGAGCAAGAAGCACAAGCTGCCAATTCGGAGAAAGGAAAGGGACATGCCGTTGGTTTGTTCAACCACATGGATTTATTCAACCACATGACGCTCGCTGCTCTTGCTGCAAAGAAGCATGGCGTTAGAGCTCGAGAGCCATTACTTGTGGACGGAGAAGTGAATGGCCGAGCAGTCCGCATCATGGTGGACACCGGAGCAACGCATAACTTCATTACGGAAGAAAAGGCTAAAGAACTTGGCCTTGCATTCGTGACCAGCGATTCCATGTTAAAGACTATCAATTGTCTCCCTACCAATGTCAATGGCCTCGCTCCTCGGGTGAGTCTCACCTTGGGAGGTTGGAAGGGAGAAACGGATTTTTTGGTTGTTCCGATGGATGTCTTTGACATTATGTTGGGGCTGGATTTTTGGTATGAGATTAACGCGTTTATTTCGCCACGTATCAACCAGCTAGCCATTTCCGATGAGGGTGGTTCTTGAATTGTTCCACTTATTCGTGTCGCTCAAAGTGGCACATGTTTGTCGGCGATGCAGCTTGTTAAAGGTTTCAAGAAAGGGGAACCAACCTTTCTTGCGACGTTGATGGAGATTGTTGGCTGCCAAGAAGCTGAATTAGTGCCCTCATGTGTCCAACGTGTCCTCGAAGAGAACAAAGATGTAATGCCGGAGGAGCTGCCTAAACGGTTACCTCCACGAAGGGAAGTTGATCACGAGATCGAGCTGGTACCCGGGGCAAAGCCACCAGCTATGACCCCGTATCGGATGTCGCCTCCAGAGCTTGAGGAACTTAGAAAACAACTCAAGGAGCTGCTGGAATCTGGCCATATCCGACCCTCTAAGGCACCCTTTGGAGCTCCGGTCTTGTTTCAAAAGAAGAAGGAAGGGACGTTGCGGTTGTGTATTGATTACCGTGCCCTCAACAAAGTCACGGTGAAAAACAAGTACCCTATTCCTTTGATAGATGATTTGTTTGATCAACTGGGGCAAGCCAAAGTGTTCACGAAGATGGATTTGAGGAAGGGCTATTATCAAGTTCGCATAGCCGAAGGAGACGAAGCCAAGACGACTTGTGTGACTCGTTATGGGTCCTACGAGTGGCTGGTCATGCCTTTTGGACTGACCAACGCACCAGCCACATTTTGCACGCTAATGAACAAGATCTTCCAGCCATACTTGGATCAATTCGTGGTCATATACTTGGACGACATTGTTGTCTATAGTAGCTCAATGGAAGAGCACGTTAGGCACCTTCAAATCGTGTTTAATGTGCTACGGGAAAACGAGCTATGCGTCAAAAGGGAGAAGTGCACTTTTGCACAGCCAAAGGTACAATTCTTGGGCCATACGATCAGCCAAGGGCAGATTCAAATGGATAGCGACAAAGTTGAGGCGATCCGGGATTGGGAGGTTCCAACGAAGGTGCCCGAATTAAGGTCCTTCCTTGGCCTGGCTAATTATTACCGGAGATTTATCCTTGGATACTCGGATATTGCTGCTCCTCTCACGGATTTATTGAAGAAGAATCGTGCTTGGGAGTGGAATAGTTCGTGTCAAGGGGCATTCGACAACCTCAAGGCAGCCATCATCAAGGAACCGGTTTTGGCTTTACCGGATTTCACGAAACTGTTTGAGGTACAAACGGATGCATCCGACTTTGCTATTGGTGGTGTCCTAGTGTAAGAGGGCCATCCGATAGCGTTTGAAAGCAAAAAATTGAATGATGCGGAGCGACGCTATACAGTCCACGAAAAGGAGATGACGGCCATCGTCCACTGCCTAAGGACTTGGCGTCATTATTTGTTGGGAGCTCATTTCATCGTCAAGACGGATAATGTAGCGACCAGCTACTTCCAATCACAAAAGAAACTATCGCCGAAGCAGGCTCGATGGCAAGACTTCTTGGCGGAGTTTGATTACTCATTGGAGTACAAACCGGGAAAGGCAAACGTTGTGGCCGATGCATTAAGTCGCAAGGTTGTTTTGGCGTCACTGTTGAGCACGACCAGCTGTGGTGTGCTGGATACCGTCAAGGAAGGGATGGAACATGATCCCGTTGCCAAACAACTTCTTGATTTGGCACGCAAAGGCAAGACCCAAAAGTTTTGGGAAGAGGACGGACTGTTATACACCACCGGAAGGCGAGTGTATGTGCCTAGATGGAAAAATCTTAGGCGTTTGTTGATCAAGGAGGGCCACGACACGACGTGGGCTGGTCATCTGGGACAGAAACGCACCATGGCTTTGTTAGAAGCATCTTATTATTGGCCTCGTATGAGGGACGACATAGAGGTATACGTTCGCACTTGCCTTGTTTGCCAACAAGACTAGGTGGAACACAAGGCGCCCGGTGGATTACTTGAGCCGTTGCCCACCGCAGAGAAACCATGGGACAGTGTCACCATGGATTTTATCACATGTTTGCCTAACTCGGAGGGTTGTGGAACAATTATGGTTGTCGTTGATCGCTTCTCCAAATATGCAACATTCTCAGCTGCCACGTCGAATTGGAAAGCCAAGGAGACAGCCCGATTGTTTCTCAAAGACGTGGTTAAACTTTGGGGCGTGCCCAGGCATATCACTAGTGATCGAGACCCGCGATTCACTGGAGCATTTTGGAAGGAGCTATTCAGTTTGTTGGGGTCGGAGCTGCACTTTTCAACCAGCTTCCATCCCCAAACCGACGGACAAACGGAGCGAGTAAATGGGTTACTCAAGTGCTACTTGAGGCACTTTGTTAGTGCCAATCAAAGGGACTGGTCACGGTTGCTCGACACGGCCCAATTCTCATACAATTTGCAACGGAGTGAGGCCATAGGTCGTAGTCCATTCGATCTTGCAACGGGGCAGCAACCAAACACTCCACAATCCTTGCCGGTTAACGCTGGAATGAGGAATCCGAGTGCTTATCATATGGCAAAGGCTTGGGAGGAACAAGTCGATATGGCAAGGTCATACCTTGATAAAGCAGCCCGCAAAATGAAGAAATTCGCTGATCGCGGTCGTCGTCCAGTCCACTACCGAATTGGAGACAAAGTGATGGTCAAGCTCAATCCGAGGCAATTCAAGTCATTGAGGAGCGTCAATCAAAGTTTGATCCGAAGGTACGAGGGTCCGTTCGAGATTGTTACCAAGGTTGGCAAAATTTCATACAAGCTGGACATGCCATCACATTTA
>NW_025884158.1:0-1430 GCF_002878395.1 Capsicum annuum
TGGACATATCTCCTGAGGTAGAGGTTTCTCTAGTAGAAGTTCCTATGGTTATCATGGTAGGCCGATTTATAGTACAGGGATCAGGTGGTAGACTTTTAGGTTTCGTGGCTTTTGGTAGCCAGGTATTAGGTCATATAAGTGGAGCTTCTAAGATTAGTTCTTCAGGATAGAGCGGTCGTTCAAGTTCATCCACACTATCTCATTTTGAGTCAGTCCAAAGAGAATGTTTTGTATGTGATGAGTTTGGATTTGTATCCAAGGATTGATCTCGACGTGTGTATGGATCCATTCAGTAGAGTTTTTAATTTTTTCTTTTCCCTACTTCTATATCAACAGTCTGAGTTAGTTCATAATGAGGTATATGTTGTTAGAGGTGCTAAAAGTAGAGTTAGGGGTGCTCGTAGAGGTCTTTGTAGGGTTACTCAATTTGAGAACAGACATGGCCTGTGTTATGCTATTTTTGGGAGACTTGATGTAGAAGATTTTGATGTTGTTATTACAGGTATCATCCCAATTTGCTATAGATTTGCTTCCATGTTATTTAAACCCAAGTATTTATTCTTCAATATGTCTATATATTTTTCTACTAGTTTTGATGTTATGCGTGAGCCTCTTTTATGCCTCTTCATGTTTATACCCCCATAGGACATTCTTTAGTAGTAGATCCAGTGTACTGATCATGTGTGGTTATCTTTACGGGCCATGAGACTTGGGTAGATCTTATTGCCCTAGATATGATTGATTTTGATATTATCTTGGGTATGGATTGGCTAGCTCTATGTCATGTTATTTTGGACTGTTATGACAAAATTATGACCTTAGCTACACTAGGTGTGCCGATTTTAGCTTTAAAGGGTATGCTTAGTTTTGGTTCGAAGGGTGTTATATCTTTTTTGTGTGCTCATTGCATGATCTGTAATGCTAGCATTTCCTTGCCACCTCCCATAGATTCTATTCGGGTTGTTCATGAGTTTATTGATGTGTTTTCGATAAATTTTCTTGGTGTACCTTTGGATCATGATGTTGATTTTACTATTAATGTGGAGTCGGGCGTCAAACCCATTTTTCTTCCTCCCTATAGAATGGCCCTACCGAGTTGAAGAAATTGCAGGAGCAGTAGCAAGATTTGTTGAGTAAGGGATTTATTAAACCTGATGTATCTCCTTAGAGTGCTCCGATCTTATTCGTGAATTAAAAGAATGGTTCTATGTATATGTGCATTTGTTATTGGCAGTTGAATAAAGTGATAATAATGAACAAGTATCCTCTCCCTCGCATTGATAATCTTTTTGACCATCCAAATTAAGTGAGAATCGGTGTTCTCCAAGATAGATTTGAGATTATTCATCTTTCTCCTAAGTTAAGATATTGGGAATGTTTACAAAGTCGCATTGCTTCTGTTAGATAAAAAGAGATTCTTGGGTATCACC
>NW_025884159.1:0-8303 GCF_002878395.1 Capsicum annuum
CTCGAGGGAACCTCACTCGACTCTCCAATTTGGTATTGTCCTTCTCTTTCAAATCCTTTGAAATACTCATGACTTGATTCCCTCATTACTTGGGTAGGTAGGATGTCTTAAGTCAAGACCCGGTTGTCCTTCTTCTTTCTGTTTCTTTCTTTGAATAATGGTCGGGTCAAAATTTTGTTTCGTTGTCTACTTATTTGCCTGAAAAGACTTCGTGTTTACATTCAAAGGGGGCATGATGTAGACACCTAATTTTGTCCCTCCCGAAGTCCAATTTTATCCATTTTTATCTTACCTTATCACGCACTCTCACCCATGTAATTATCCCTCCAAAAAATGACAAAAATAACAACCCCTAACTAATTTTATCTTATTCTAACAACCCCTCCCTATTAAATTTTAACACCTCAGATACCCCACCTCACCACCTACCTCACCTAACCCCTACCCCTATATACCCTCCCTCTTTCATGGGATACACAAAAAAAAAGACTAACTGGGAGCCCACGTGATGAGTGAGGAATTTCTATTCTTGAATTGAGAAAAGGAACCTTCTAGGAAAGGGGTAAGGGGGGACCATATTTGGTTTTGGGTGGTTTTCATTTTAGTATATAGATATACATAGAGTGCAAAAAAAAAGGGGAACTCACCTTTTTTTTCACCTGAGATCACAGAACATATACATAGAGAATATACAGAGAAGGGAGCATAAAACAGAGGGATTCCATTTTTCTTTCTCCTTTTTCTCACCCACAGTAACTTCGACACCATCACAGGCATACGGATTCACCAATAGACACACATACGTCTTCTTCCAATTCTTTGGTTCTTCCAGAAATGCACGCAAGAACTAGAAACCACACCCACAATTCTCTGAATACGCATACAACACATTCTTTTCCGTACAAGATTAACGCAAAAATCACAAACACCATACATAGTGAAGGGTAAGTGATGGAGAGACAGTAGTGAGTGGGAGAGGGTTCTGAACAGTGAGAGATATGAGAGATCAAGAGAGAGACAAACAAGGTTTGAATTGGTAAAGCTTAACGGAAATCGATAAGAATCCGGTGGGTTCGAGTTGGCCAGCGATCTCTTCGCCGGAGATGAATGTTTCTGATCTTTTTCAGGTGATTCCCTTTAGAAAACATTAAAATTCATCGGAAATTCAATCCTTTTCTGACTATTCATGCTGCTGTCTGTGTTCACGAAGTTCCAGCAACTAGATTTTTTAGGTTTTCTCATATTTTTGGGCTCGGATATTCACACGCATTTTGACTTCTGTTCGAGTTAGGTTTTGGGGGTCATCGTGGTTCAAACTGGTATTATTTGATTTGGGAGTTTGAGTTCGTGGTCTGTCAGTTGTGGTTCATTGGTCCCGGGTCTTCTGTCAGTTCAACTTGGTCGAATGAAAGCCCCAATTTAAGGTTATCTTCTCATCTTATTCTTATTCTTAGTTCATTTTTATTATGGTGAGTGGTTGATTATTATCGTCTCGACTTTCTCTTTATCTTATGCGTGAGGTGAATGATGAATATCGAATATTATTGATTGTAGATTGCTGAAATATTATTGTGAATTAATAGTCGAAGCATGTGTTAATCATGTGATTGAGCAAGAAATTGGGGATGGGAATTGCAAGGTTGATAAGATGAATTTGGATTACCTTTGAGTTTATTGTTGTTATGTTTCGTTCGGAATAAATATCAAGTTATAAATCCGATAGCATCATGTTTAGGCCGACAATGGCTAGGCAAAAGTAGGTTGGGTAGGCAAAGTTTAGGATCTGTGATTGTTGAAATGATGAAATATTTGTGGAGTGGTTTCAATTTATGCATTGGGATCTATTGTATTCATTGGGCCGGGGAATACCCCGAGGGATTTGTATTGATTCACCGGGGAATGCCCCGATGTATTATGTATTCGGAGGAGATCCGTGATGAAGGCCCGAAGTATCGGGTAAGGCATTGGATCGTAGTTTAGGATTAGTGTAGGTTAGCGTAGGTTTATTTTTCAATACCTTTTTTGTTCATTTCGGGTTGTAATAATTGGACTGGACATTATTATTTTGGTTTTTGGATTGTTGTTTGATGTTTCTTTATGTTCGTTGTGTGGTTTATACATTTGTGGTGTCTAATTAGCCGATACTCTCCACCAAGCGACCGTGGTCGAACCACGGGACCAAGGGGTGCCTAACACCATCCCCTCGGTCAACAGAATTCCTTAGTCGGAATCTCTGTTCGCGGATCAGTTTTACAGAGTCAAAATCATTTTGTAAAGGGTTTTCCAAAGGTGACTTGGCACACCGGATTATGCCAAGTGGCGACTCTGAGGTTTGAATATAAATAATCCTTTTCGAAACAAATTTTCATTTTTTGTCACTTTGATAATAAAACCGCTTTCGAAGTGTAAAATCGAATCTTTTTGGAGTAAAAAAAGGGGTGTGACACTGCCAAGAATGCTCAAAGCCATCAATAGAAAGTGGATAGCATGGAGAGCATCACGGTGGCTCAAAAAGAAAAAGAAGATGAAATTGATGAATCTAAAATTACAGAAGGTAATTTTCTCCAAGTCAATTGCCTGTTCTTTAAGCTATTACTATTTCATGTTTTATTTACAAGGTTCTCATTTTGAAACTTTTATGACGAAGGGCAGCAGAGCTTCATGCTTGTCTCTATGAGTTATATGGTTCATTTATGTTTTAATTCCTGTGTAAGAATTTAAAAACAATGTAGAGCAGGTAGTAGCTGTTACAAGACATCATGTCGTAGTACCTTATATCGATAGTTGATCCTTTACTACTATTCTTTTTAAAAATCCATATGATGGGGGTTTTCAGAATTTGGTACACTTAGTATGTAGATACTGATAAGAAGGCTCTCAAGTTATTTGGCGAAAGAGCTGGAAATATATAAAGAGGCTAGAGGCAAAATGGATTGAGAAAACTTTCAAAATCAATGTGCAAACATGGTGCAGATTGTTGTATCTGCTGCATTTCTGATTATCTATGATGGGAAGGGGCGGGCAACAATGCATTATTTGGTTCTCTTGAATGTTCTGTAACTTCATTTTCTTGATCATGTAACAGATTCTGAAGTCACTGATCCATCAACGGAAGCGGAAACAGAATGTTCCCCTTCAGAACCAGCATGTGCTGAGTCGGAATCAAATTCTCATGCTTCGAGTGAGTTAACTGATTCAGCAATTGATGAAAGTGAAATTCAATCCCCTACAAGTTGCACCAGAGGTTCCTTAGCTGATTTTTTCTCTAACGGGGTCAACAGGCACTAACACTTTTTCATTTGCAGCTGCCACTGGATCCAAAGCTTAGAACAGCAGTAAAAGCGATCAAAACCTTGGCACTTCCAATTCCATTCAAAGTCCACATGCAATATATCTTGCGGGTGAATTCTTGGAATTTCCTTTTCTAACCTAAGTCTATTAGAAACTTTTGTCTCGACTTCTTAGCTTTTGTCAAGCTGGTGCTTCTGTCATTCAGATTTTTGTGGGTCGCCTGAGGGTAAACTCTTTTGTCTTATAAGAAATTTTGTTGTTTGGATTTCTTTAATTCTTTAGGCATAACATTTATCATTATTTTCAGGATTGGTTTCGCAATCACACTGGTGACTCTGAAGTTGAACGTGCTCTTAGACGAGGAGAAGACCCCGGGTTAGCACTATTTTGTTTTCCACTTTGTTTCTGGAGTTGAAAGTGCTAGATCTTACATTTGAAGATTTGTTGAGACCATGTATATTTTCTTCCTGTTGCATAAAGGTTATAGTTTTATTTTTCGAGAGAAACCTGCTAATCTATACGGCCACTGTTTAAAGCCTAATCTATACATGAAACTTAACGGTCACCGATAAATAAACAACCTTATATTAGTAAACAACCTTATAACCTTAACGGCCACCGTTTAACCTTATAACCTTATATTATTAAATAACCTTATAACCTTAACGACCACCGTTTAACCTTATAACCAGCGTTAAGTAAACAACCTTATATTAGTAAACAACCTTATAACCTTAACGACCACCATTTAACCTTATAACCTTATATTAGTAAACATCCTTATAACCTTAACGGCTATAACCTTATATTAGTAAACATCCTTATAACCTTAACGGCCACCGTTTAACCTTATAACCTTATATTAGTAAACAACCTTATAACTGTAACGGCCACCGTTTAACCTAATAACCTTATAACATTATAACCTTAACGACCACCGTTTAACCTATAACCTTATATTAGTAAACCGCCGTATAACCTTAACAGCCACCGTTTAACCTTATAACTTTAGAGACCACCGTTAAACCTCATAACCACTGTTAAGTAAACAACCTTATAACCTTAACAGCCACCGCTTAACCTTATAACCTTATATTAGTAAACAACCTTATAACCTTAACGACCACCGTTTAACCTTATAACTAGCATTAAGTAAACAACCTTATATTAGTAAACAACCTCATAACCTTAATAGCCACCGTTTAACCTTATAACCTTATATTAGTAAACAACCTTATAACCTTATCGGCCACCGTTTAACCTTATAACCTTATAAACTTAACGACCACCGTTTAACCTTATAACCACCGTTAAGTAAACAACCTTATATTAGTAAACAACCTTATAACCTTATAACCTTAACGACCACCGTTTAACCCTATCACCTTATATTAGTAAACAACTTTATAACCTTATAACCTTAATCTCTGCCAAGTATCTCATATCGTAGAATGTAGATCATTATAAATCACAATAATTAACAAGTTAAAATACTTTTTCAAAAATAGATAAAAGTTCTATTCAACTCTCAAAATTTTATTTGTGCAACATAAATTATGACAAAATAAAAAATTATCTTAATTAATTGCAACTAAATATTTAAAGCAAATCAATTTTATTGTTTTAATTAACTTTTACATAAAAAAAATAATCTTTTTATTTAATTATTTATTTTAGAAAATTAAATTTTTAAATTACTTTTTCCTTATACAGAAATATTAACATTTAAACTTAACTTTAAATTTTTTAATTCAAAATTAATAAATTTAATTTAATATAATAAATTTCTAATGAATATTTTCTTAGAATTTATGTTGGGTCAATATGTATCAAGTTAAAAAGAAATAAAGGAAAATATATAGGAAAATTTTATTATTGTGAAAGATAAATATAATGAACTATAGAATAATGTTTAATACTATCATATTTTTCATATGTAAATGTAGCATCCCATATTTAATTAATATACTATTCTGGTAAATTATCGATGATTACTTTTGGATATAATAAAATTATATTACTTTTTATAGTAATAACATAATTAATCGCTCTTAATTAATTATTATGAGCAATCTAGGTATTAAAAAAATAATTAATATTTAAAGAAAAATAAAATAGACATAAAATACGAAATTAACTCTTAATGTTTTAAATTAAATTTTCATCTTTCGAACGATGGTTTTACTATATCACTCCTTATTATAAGTCATTTATGTATTAGGAAAATAAGAATAACAAAATGATATGTCAACATAAAATATTTGATTGACTATCAAAATTATATTAGCGCCACATAAATTGGGACGAAACATAAGAAGATATAAAAAAATATACATTATTTGAAAATGAAATATAAAGTACTATAAATAACAATAATTAACAAAAAAAATTTTAAAAAATTGACTGATTTCTACTTCAGCTGCTTAAGTAGTGATTTTACTATATCACCCCTAATTAATTATTATGGTCATGTAAGCATTGTGCCACATAAGTTGAGATAGAAAAAATATTATAAATCACCATGATCAAAAATTTAAATTATTTTTAAAACATAATTGGCTGTCGTCGACACAAAATTCTGGGCAAGGAGCGTAGCATATATTATTCAAAAATTATATAAAAAGTATTATAAATTACAATTTTTAACAACTTAAAATATCTAAAAAAAAAACTTAATATGTTATATATTTCAAAAATAAATTACATGAAAAATACTAGAAATCACAATAATTAACAAATTAAAAAATTTAAAAGATATAAAATATTTGGTCGACTCTTGAAATTATATTAGTGTCACTGAAATTGGAATAGAAAAAAAGTATTATAAATCACAATAATTAAAAACTTCAATTATTTTTAAGATAAAATTGACTATCAATGCCACAATAATTTGGACAAGAAAAGTAACGTATATTAATTTAAAAATTACACAAAAAGAATTATAAATTAAAATAGTTAATAACTTAAATTACCTAAATACGTATTAAATTAACATATGTTGAACTCATGCTAGATTCCGGATGAATCATAGAAAACATATGCAATCCTTTTATTAAAAAAATTTATTTAAATATATCAAGATTGAAAAGACAAATAAATATCTTAATGTTGGGTCCGTGCTGACACGGGTCATGCTTCTCTAGTATGTACAATAAATGCTCCATTAATTGTGGCTTAATTTTCCTCTACATCTTTTTCTTTGATGAGCAAAAAAATTTTTAATTCATTAAATTTTCAACCTCCTTTGCAAGATGATGATACAGCTTATGTGAGCCTGATAATTGTTGAGAAACTTTATGTATCTCCTCAAAAATTTGAACATACCAAATCCAGAATTATTAAAAACCAATATGATGAGATTGGAGAAATAGTTTGGAGAGTTACTCATAAAGCAATCAAGGGATTGGGACAATCTAACGAACCATCTTTGTATGAAAAATTACAATGGATTGAAGCCTGTGAAGAGGATATAAAAGATGCTGTGAGGAACACAATAAATAGTTGGTGCATGCATTTTGATGAGAATTATGAAAGGGAATTAGTACAGACTTTAACTGTGCAAGCTAGGAGAGAATTCATGTCACTGCCTGGAGTAAGATCAATAATGCAGTCTTTGTAAAGAGTTCATCTTCCAAAAAACGAATGGACAGATGAGTGTGTGATATGCAAGGAGAGTTACTCACCTAGATCACAACAATACAGCTTACCTTGCAGCCACAGTTTCCATTATGGCTGCATCGAGACTTGGCTTCTTAAAAACCCAAATTGTCCTATGTGTCGTTACAAGTTGCCACCAACGGAGTCCAAATAGAAGTGATCTCTTTCAAGTAATTAAAATGTATTTTAAGATAGGTTAATTCTGTCAAAAATTTATCTTTTCTCTTATGGCAAAACAATTCTAGTTATTGAATTTATTAATAGAATCTTGGCACCTTTTTACTCAAAAATCACACTAGCATATACTCACCATATATCATCGTCATCCAAATAACAGGGGGAGGAAAAAAAATAAAATAACAGAAAGGAACCTATTAAAGATTCCACACACACCGAGCACAAAATCTCTAAATTCACAGTAGAGCACACACACCTCAGGCCATGCACACTCACCATCGAACATGGTACACACCTAGATTGAAAAATCAGAAGAAAAGCAAAAAATAGAATAAAATGGAGCGATTGTGAGAGAAAACTGAGTGATAGGGAGATAAAGATAGATATCGAAGGAAAAACAGTGAATTGAGGGAGAAGTGATTTGTGAACGCGAGAGAGAGGAGAAAGAGGGAAAACGACCCTTGGTTTGGTTTTCCGGCCACATAATTGCCAGATTCACTACCAGAAATACACTGCCAGCCACCCTCATCCCTGTTTTTGGCTGATTCTACCGGAAAACCCCTCCATCTAACTATCTAGGTCAGTTTCGGCAAAACAGTTCGAAAAGAAACCAACTAAAACCCCTAATGTAGACTCGTTCCCGTCCATTTCCACCGAAAAACGACCATGATAGCGAAAAGCTCGTTCGGGTTGCTCGGAGATTAGTTTAGTGTTGGGTTTTATTCAATTCGCGAGTTCGGAGTCGAGGCTTTGCCGTTCGAGTTATTCCGGTCGAAGCACCAATCAAAATTTTGACGGATTGAAATAAAAATCGAGGTCCAATTCTATTCACTCTCTTTTATTTCATTGTTTTGTCATATTTGATACATTGAATTGAATGTTCGATGTTGAGTTCTCCATTGGTGATGGATAGGTGCTTGTGTTGATGCGTCTTTCATTTACTTGGATTATGTGATGAAATGGTACCTCGTTTTAGAGTTATAATGGATTGTTTTGGGGCGGGAATTGCAAAAATCGATAAAAAGTGAATATTGTCGTATTTTCATTCATTGTTGATGTTTAATGTGTTAGTATCATGCTTTAAGTTGAAACGGGTAGGCAAACGATAAGGAGTAGGCGAATTTTTAGGAATTGTGGAATATTGAATGCTTGAAACATGTGTTGAATGGCTTGGTTTT
>NW_025884160.1:0-2837 GCF_002878395.1 Capsicum annuum
AACTAGAGCACTAACAGTCTGAGTCTGGGTCTGAGGGCGATAGTCACGACGCCCTTGTCCATCCTGTGGACAATCTCTAACTCTGTGACCCATATCACCACACCTAAAACAACCCTTCTTCTCACCCCAACACTCACCCAAATGAGCCCTACCTCACTTAGGACATAGGGGATGATTTGGCTTACTACCAGCACTGTACTGGGACCTGGATGTATATGACCTGCTACCTTGATCCTGCCTACCTCTAGGCATGGGAGCACTAGCAAATAATGATGCTGGCATAGATGAACGATCCTGATACTGAGGGCGAATCCCTCTCTACGATTTAGTCTGACCCTATCCATGCTACTCGGACCTAGCTCTCTTGTTCCCTATCATTCTATCTCTCTCATTAATCTTATCTGCCTTAATTTGTTAGGCATGACTCATCAGCCTAGAAAGATTCAACTCACTATTTAGCATAGCAGACCTATATTCCTTAACCACATAACTAGACACTCCAGTCACAAACTTACTCATACTAGCCCGATTATCATCCACTAAGTCAGGAGCATACTTGGCCAACTGATTGAATTTTAGACAGTACTCCCTAACAGTTATAGAGCCCTATCATAGGTTCATAAAATCTTCCACCTTCGCATCCCTCATCTCCAAAGGGAAAAACTTATCCAGGAATGCATCCTGGAACTCTTGCCAAGTTGTAGGGACAGCTCTCTTACCTCTACCTTTCCTCTAAGCAACAACCCAGTCATAAGCGAGGTCTTTCAACCTATACGCAGCCAACTCCATACTATGTTCCTCAGATAAATGCATTACCTGAGTAATCTTCCGCACCTCCTCTAAAAACAACCATGGATCCTCATCAGACTTGGACCCATAGAATTTCAGTGAATTCATCCGCATGAAGTCACAGATCCTGGAAGCAGCTGAATTGCCTTTTTATTACTGTGGAGCCGATGCTGGGTTGGCCTGAACATTTGCAGTAACATCTTGGGCTAGCGCCTGAAAAGCTGCCCAAAATTCAAAATGAGATACATTTTCATTCAATGGGTCAGTGGGTTGAGGTTACTGACCATTATTATTTCTTCTCGCTCGATGTTAGGGCATATTTATGAAAGAGGAGAGCGTAATTCAATAGCAAAGATAGACACTTTAAGCACAATAAACTTCTGAAAGAAAGAATCACAGTTTTCCTAAAACATCTTATAGCCTCTTGCTCATAGTGTAGTACACTACACACCGATGATCAAGACTATACTTAACGCAGCTTATCAGACTCCCTAGGACACCTTAAAACCTTAGGCTCTGATACAAAGTTTGTAATGCCCCAAAAAATGGGTCCCAGAGCATCATATAGTGCTTGAGGCTATGAGTATCCCCAAGCTAACCCTTTGAGCCATTTTCATTTAGTTCAACACAAATCAACAGGTTTTCCATAAATAACCCACAAATATCAATAGATTAATCATCATCCAAGAATAAAAGAATTTCAGAAAGATAACAAAAAATGACTTATTAGTTAAATCCCAACATCTATACTAGTCTGACAAGACTCTAAGAAAATCAATAAAACCAGTGAGACATTCAGACATGCCTCAACTGACTCATACTCAGTTATCAAATGTAAATAATTCCGTAAAACCAACATCAGACATCACGTCCTCCAAACATGAGGACTCATCATGACAGAAGATGTAGAACAACGTGCCCAAAGAATCACTATCGAACCTAGAACTGAGCACCTGAACCTACATTCTGAGAAAATGCAACCCTCATCAAAATATGTAGGTCAGTACCATGGAAAGGAATCGAGTATATGGGGGTGTATGCAGTTGTATAAACATCATCATCAAGAATATTTATAAGAAATATGTAGAATGTATGAAAGACTCACATAGCCAGAAGAAAATCATCATAATCATGAGAGGATGAAATAAGTACAATAACACATGCACTTTCAGTTGATCAAGAATATCAATTCTCATAATGTAAATATCATTTAAATCTTTTGAAAGAATAACTTTCACAATTTCACTTTCAAATCACTTCACCATTTACCATAGACATAAGGAAACACACACACACTGGGAGATCCTATAACCGACATAAACCATGTGAGCTACATGGAGTCCAATGTACAACCCATATTGGGGAGATCCGTCCTATCCTTGTCATCGGAGTAGGACTATCAATATCAAATCCACACTAACTAGTGATCACTATAAAAATTAGCCTCAGGCTCACTCCTACGGGGGCACATAGTTCTAGGGAAGTAAGGTTGCTTTATACCTTCCACTCAGTGCTAAAGATTTGTCCCAGACTTGGCTTAGATCATTTCAAAGACAATCCACAACAAAAAAATTTTAGTAATATGTAAATATACATCGGGAGCCATCATCCTTCCCATCTATCAAAATCAATCACGTTGTGGATTTCTTTCACACTCGAGTTCAAAACAACTCCATTGATACCAAAAGGTCAAATGATTCAAAATATCTCAAATATTCAACATCAACGTGCTTATAACACACACTTTCTAAAAAAAACACAATTTCCAATGGGGATTCACGATCCAAATATCAAAATCATAATAAATATCGTTTAAGATTCATGCTTTATATCTTCACACATGTAAATTCATCTTTCAAAATTATAAATATCAAGATTTCATAATAATCATCATAAGATATGGGTTCATGCTTCAAATTCGTAAAAATCAAATAAAATCATGCCTTTGTAAAGAAAATTATTTTTGGGCACAAGAATGAAAAAGAGTTCTTATTGAAAAAACCCACATATCTTGAATGATGAACTTTAGATTGATACTCATTTTTGAG
>NW_025884160.1:2937-3725 GCF_002878395.1 Capsicum annuum
ATAAATATCGTTTAAGATTCATGCTTTATATCTTCACACATGTAAATTCATCTTTCAAAATTATAAATATCAAGATTTCATAATAATCATCATAAGATATGGGTTCATGCTTCAAATTCGTAAAAATCAAATAAAATCATGCCTTTGTAAAGAAAATTATTTTTGGGCACAAGAACGAAAAAGAGTTCTTATTGAAAAAACCCACATATCTTGAATGATGAACTTTAGATTGATACTCATTTTTGAGATGTTAATCGTGCCTTTGAATGATGGTTCTTTGAGTTCTTGAACTAGAAACTTGGAATCTTGAATAAATTTGCAGAATTAATGGTGAACTTTAGAGGTTCTTGAAGTTGGATATTGGAGCTTAGGGTTTTATTTTTGAGGGAATTTGATGAAATATAACATATAATGCTTCTCATAGGCTTTAATATAGGGTTTTGATTGATTTTGGGTGAGGGGAAATGACCAAAATGCCCCTAAAAATCAAATAATTCTTGAATCTGCTCTTTGGTGGACTGTTTTGATAGTCTGAAGTAGATCAACCATAACGTTTTACTTTGATATCCAAATTGGATGAAACTAATTTCATTAGAAAAAGAACTCTTATATCTTTTTGTTGATATATAGTATCTTACCCAGATCATTGTGTACGAGGAGTTAGGATTGTTTGAAGTTGACCCAAAAATTCGCTTTTGATAGGCTGAAGTAGATCGACCATAACTTTTTGCTCCGATAGATAAATTGGTTTCATCCAATTTATCTATCGGAGCAAAAAGTTATGGTCG
>NW_025884161.1:0-2298 GCF_002878395.1 Capsicum annuum
TTTTATTCTTGGATAATGATTACTCTGTTGATATTTGAGGGTTATTTATGAAAATCCCATTGATTTGTGCTGAACTGAATGAAAATGGCTTAAAGGGTTAGCTTAGGGTTACTCGTAGCCTCAAGCACTGTGTGACGCTCTGGGGCCCATTTTTTGGGGCATTACAAACTTGGTATCAGATCCTAAGGTTTTGAGGTATCCTAGGGAGTCTGACAAGCCGTGTTAAGTAAAGTCTTGATCATCGGTGTGTAGCGCACCACATCTATGAGAAAGAGGATACAAGACATTTTAGGAAAAAGTGTGATTCTTTCTTTCAGAAGTTTATCGTGCTTAAAGTGTCTCTCTCTGCTATTGATTGGTGCTCTTCTCTTTCAAAAATATGCCTTCACATAGAGCGAGAAGAAATAATGATGGTCAGCAATCTCAACCCGCTGACCCATTGAATGAAAGCGTGTCTCATGCTGAATTTCGAGCAGCCTTTCAGGCATTGGCCCAAGCTGTTACTGCAAATGTTCAGGCCAAATCGGCCCCAGCTCCACAGCAGTAGGGATGTGATTCAGCTGCTGCCAGGATCCGTGACTTCATGCGGATAAATCTACCGAAATTCTGTGGGTCTAAGTCTGATGAGGATCCACGGTTATTTTTAGAGGAGGTGCAGAAGATTACTCAGGTGATGCATGTATCTGAGGAACATAGTATGGAGTTGGTTGCGTATAGGTTGAAAGACCTTGCTTATAAATGGGTTATTGCTTAGAGGAAAGGTAGAGGTGAGGGAGCTGTCCCTACAACTTGACAAGAGTTTCAAGATGCATTCCTGGATAAGTTTTTCCCTTCGGAGATGAGAGAGGCAAAGGTGGAAGAGTTTATAAACCTGCGACAGGGCTCTATTATTGTTAAGGAGTACTGTCTAAAGTTCAATCAGTTGGCCAAGTATGCTCCTGACTTAGTGGCCAATAATCGAGCTAGTATGAGTAAGTTTGTGACTGGAGATTCAAGTTATATGGTTAACGAGTGTAGGTCTTCTATGCTAAATAGTAAGATGAATCTTTCTAGGCTGATGACTCATGCCAAACAGATTAAGGTAGACAAGATTAAAGAGAGAGATAGAATGAGAAGGAATAAGAGACCTAGGTCCGAACAGCACGGAAAGGGCCAGACTAGATCACAGGGAGGGAGTCGCCCTCAGTATCAGGATCGTTCGGCTATGCCAGTACCGTTATCTATTAGTGCTCTCGTTCTTAGAGGTAGGTAGGAGCAAGGTAGCAGGTCATATATATCCAGGTCCCAGTATAGTACTGGCAGGAAGCCAAATCGTCCGTGTGTCCTAAGTGTGGTAGGGCTCATTCGGGTGAGTGTTGGGGTGAGAAGAGGGGTTGTTTCCGGTGTGGTGACATGGGTCACAGATTTAAAGATTGTCCACAGGATAGACAAGGACGTCGTGACTATCGCCCTCGGACCCAGACTCAGACTGTTAGTGCTCCAGTTCCAGTGACTCACCCAGCCCCAGCTCAGGGCGCCTCTTCTAGCAATGCTGGCGGGCAGCGCCAGAATAGATTCTATGCTTTACCATCCCGCTAGGAACAGGAGGACTCTCCCGATGTTGTTACTGGTATGCTTCATATATTTCAGTTTGATGTGTATGCTTTATTGGATCCTGGATCTAGTTTCTCATATGTTACACCTTTGATTACTGTGAATTTTGAAATGAGTCCTGAGATTATTCCTGAGCCTATCCTAGTTTCTACCCTAGTGGATGATTCAATTGTTGCCTAGAAAGTGTATAAAAAGTTTCCTGTTACCGTTCTTCATAGAGTCTTATTGGCTGATCTGATTGAGTTAGACATGGTAGATTTTGATGTGATTCTTGGTATGGACTGGCTGTATTCTTTTTATGCCTCTATTGATTGTCGAACCCGAATGGTCAAGTTTTAATTTTTGGGTGCATCTATGTTTGAGTGGTCTGGGAATTCTGTGTCACCCAAGAGTCATTTTACCTCTTACCTCAAAGATAGAAAGCTTATTTCTAAGGGGTGTATTTACCATTTGGTTAGAGTCAAAGACACTAAGTTTGAGACTCCAACTCTCCAGTCTGTTAACGTCCTCAATCAGTTTTATGATGTCTTTCCGGATGATCTCCTAGGGATACCTCCTGATAGAGAGATAGTGTTCGGGATTGATCTTCTTCCTAGTACTTAACCCATTTCTATTCTTTCTTACCGTATGGCCCCTGCAGAACTTAAGGAGTTGAAAGAGCAACTCAAAGATCTACTAGATAAGGGTTTCATAAGGCCCAGAGTT
>NW_025884161.1:2398-4238 GCF_002878395.1 Capsicum annuum
TGTCTTTCCGGATGATCTCCTAGGGATACCTCCTGATAGAGAGATAGTGTTCGGGATTGATCTTCTTCCTAGTACTTAACCCATTTCTATTCTTTCTTACCGTATGGCCCCTGCAGAACTTAAGGAGTTGAAAGAGCAACTCAAAGATCTACTAGATAAGGGTTTCATAAGGCCCAGTGTTTCTCCTTAGGGTGCTCCTGTGTTGTTTGTGAGAAAGAAAGATAGCTCTTTGCGTATGTGCATTGATTACCGCCAATTGAATAAAGTCATCGTAAAAAATAAGTATCCCCTTTTGAGAATAGATTATTTGTTTGACCGATTGCAAGGTGCAAGTTATTACTCAAAGATAGACCTTCGTTTCAGCTATCATCAACTCAAAGTTAGGGAGTATGAAATCCCGAAAACACTTTTCGAACTTGTTATGGCCATTTTGAGTTTCTTGTTAAGTCTTTCAGGTTAACTAATGCCCCGCTGCTTTCATGGACCTCATGAATCGAGTGTTCAGACCATATCTGGATATGTTTGTCATAGTGTTCATCGATGATATACTGGTGTACTCCCGTAGTGAGGATGAACATTCTGATCATCTCCGAACTGTCTTGCAAACCCTTAGAGATCACAAGTTGTTTGCCAAGTTTAGTAAGTGTGAGTTTTGGCTAAGGTCAGTTACTTTTCTAGGTCATATTATTTCTTCCGAGGGTATTAGAGTTGATCCCCAAAAGACTGAAGCTGTTAGAAATTGGCCGAGACCTATTTCTCCGACTGATATCCAAAGTTTCTTGGGTTTAGTTGGATATTATCGCCGTTTTGTTGAGGGTTTCTCCTCTATAACATCTCCTATGACTCGGTTGACCTAAAAGAAAGTGAAGTTCTTGTGGTCCGAATCATGTGAGAAGAGTTTTCAGGAGTTGAAGACTCGACTCACTTCAGCCCCTGTTTTGACTTTGCCTGATGGTGTTGATGGTTTTGTGGTGTACTGTGATACTTCGAGAGTTGGGTTGGGTTGCGTATTGATGCAGAAGGGTAAGGTGATAGCTTATGCTTCTAAACAGTTGAAACCCCATCAGAAAAATTACCCCACCCATGACCTTGAGTTGGTTACTGTTGTGTTTGCTTTGAAAATCTGGAGAAACTATTTGTATGGTGTCCATGTTGATGTTTTCACTAATCATAAGAGTCTGCAGTATATGTTTACCCAGAGAGAATTGAATCTTAGGCAGAGACAATGGTTAGAATTATTAAAGAACTATGATATGAGTGTGCTGTACCATCCGGGCAAGGCTAATGTTGTGGTGGATGCCCTAAGTAGAGTTTCCATGGTAGTGTTTCGCATATGGTAGAAGGTAAGAAAAAGTTGGATCGTGATGTACATCGTTTGGCTAGATCGGGGGTTAGGTTGTTTGACTCTGCTGAAGGTAGTATAGGGGTTCAGAGTAGTTCCGAATCCTCCTTGGTTTCGAAAGTAAAGGAAAAGTAATACTTAGATGCTAGTTTGGTTAGACTAAAGGAGTCAGTTAAGGACCAAAAAAGTAGAGGTTTCCTCCCAAGGGGGAGATGGTGTGTGGAGATTGCAGGGTAGATTGTGTGTCCCAAATGTTGATGATCTAAGACAGAGGATTATGGCTGAAGCACACAGGGAGCGATATTCTATTCATCCTGGTGCCACCAAGATGTACCCAGACTTGCGGGAAATCTATTGGTGGAGTGGCATGAAGAAACATATAGCAGCGTTTGTAGCTAAGTGTGAAACATGCCAACAAGTTAAGGTTGAACACCAAAGACCTGGTGGTATGATGTAAGAGTTTAGTATTCCCACCTGGAAGTGGGAAGAGATAAATAT
>NW_025884162.1:0-2275 GCF_002878395.1 Capsicum annuum
CGTTTCAACACATCATAAATCTATCACGATTCATATCAACAATAAATCAAAGTTAAACTGAATCTATCCTTTTTGTCAATTTTCAATTCTCACCCCAACTTTATTTTTTTATCAATCGCACCCATGCTTCGATTATCAATTCACTTTTCAAAATTCGAAACCAGCATCAACCAATACACAACAAGGATTCAAACATACCAAACAATAAATCATTCACATTACATAAATTAAAAGGGAGAAAAGATAGAATTGGACCTTTGAAGAATCGATTTCGTTGATAATAATATTTAAGAAAACCCGGATTTAGAACTCCCGAATAGAAACCTCAGCAGCTGATCCAACTCGTATCAAGAAATTTAAAACCCGAAGATGGAGAACGAACAACCAAAAGGAACAGAAAATTTTGGCAGCACAGACCGAAACTCGAGTCAGCGATGTTTGAATCCTTCGAACAACAAATGGATTCCGACGAGTTTTAACGGAAAACCAGGGATAAGAAGTGATTATCGGCTTAGATAAAATCTACTTGAGGTTGGGATCATTGTTTCGCGTCGCCGGAGCTTTGAAGAACTCAGACAATAATGAAAACCAAGAAAAATAGACCGAATTTCGACCCAATTGGGCGAAATCGCTGGAACTGTACTCCCTTTTCTGGTTCTCTCCTCTCTCCTATCTCTAATTTTGATAATTTCACTCACGATTTTGCTCTCACTCTCGATCTTCTCCTAAATCTCCCTCCGTTTTGTCAACTCCATTTCTCGCTCTTTTCGATCTCTCTCTCTTTTCAGTGGGTGTGCGATTGGGTGTATGAGTGTGTGCTTTATGGTGAGGTTTATGTGTGTGTCTCGTTGGTGAGTGAAGGTGCCAGTGAGTAAAAGGAAAAATGAAGCTCTTTGCTGTGAGCTTTTACGGCAGTGATGATGGATGAAGAAGAAGCCAAAGGCAATGCTCCAAAAAATGGCCTCCTCCTTTTCGTTCCTTCCCCCCTTTTTGTTTATACGTGGCCCCCGATCAGAAAAAGAAAGAAAGAAAAAACCTGCTTATGGCTTTTCTGTATATCTTTTTAAATTGGAAAGAAAAGATCCAAAAAGGAATCCTTCAAAATGGGCCCCTCCTTTTTATTTGTAGTGTAGTGTAATGTTCTTTTCTTTGTGGAAAAGAAATGTGGAGAGGGGTGATTACGCAGGGTAGGGGTAGGTGAGTTGGTTAGGATAAAGTTTGTTAGGGTAAGGGTTGTTATTTTGTTATGGAGTTTTGTTATTATTTTTTTTTGTATTTTGTGGAGAGATAATTACACGGGGTAGGGCACGTGGTAAGACGGGGATAAAAATGTGTAACTTGAGTCTTCGGGAGGGACAAAATTAGGTGTCTACATCATGCCCCCTTTGAATGTAAACACGAAGTATTTTCAGACAAATAAGTAGACAACGAGATCAAATTTTGACCCGGCCATTATTCAAGGAAAGAAATAAAAGAAAGAAGAGCAACCGGATTTTGACGTAGGACATCCTACCTACCCAAGTTATGAAGGAATCAATTGACACGTAGCTCAAAGGGTTGGAAGGAGAGGAACTATGCCGCGTTGGAGAGTCAAGTGAGGTTCCATCGAGGTTCCGATCTGCGGCTCTGTCATTACATCAAAAATAAAAATTACATGTTAAAACATAAATGAAATTACAAAATCCTATCTATGCAGCTTCTTTTGTACTCTTGCCTTAAGTTTCATCACCCTATTCTTCAGGCGGGCTCCTGACTTGCAATTCCTTCAACTTGTTGCTTGCCTTTCAATTTCTTCACCCTGTTCTCCAGGCGGGCTCCTGACTTGCAATTCCTTCAACTTGTTGCTTGCCTTTCAATTTCTTCACCCTGTTCTCCAGGTGGGTTCCTGACTTGCTATTTCATCACCCTATTCTTCAAGCGGGTCCCTGAAACCCAAAATTAAAACTAGAACAAAAATTATTCCAAACAAAAACTATAGTAAAGTAGATTTCATTTTTGAAAGCGTTGCCCATTTTCTAGGAGGGTCCTGAACAGAAAGTAAAGTCCCATTTTTTAGGATGGTCCCAAGCATAAAGTAGAACCCCATTTTTCAGGAGGGTCCTAAACAGAAATTAAATTCTCATTTTTCGGGAGGGTCCTGAACAAAAAGTAAAATCTCATTTTTCAGAAGGGTCCTGAACAGAAAGTAAAATCCCATTTTCAGGAGGGTCCTGAGTAGAAAATAAAGTCTCATTTTTCAGGAGGGTCCTGAGCAGAAAGTAAAATCCCATTTTTC
>NW_025884163.1:0-1474 GCF_002878395.1 Capsicum annuum
AAAAAAAGAAAAAAAAATCAAAATCAAAATCAAATCAAAACAAAGAACAAACTAATGGAACTACGTGCAACCTGATTCTCCTCTCTCGGGAGTAAGATACGTAGGCTGCCCTATTTCGGGCTCGGTTAGACCAAATAAAGATCTAAGATTCACCCAGTCAACAAAACTGGGGCATGAGTTAATGAGTTGTTTGAGTCGATTCAAAAAGTTGTAAGTCCCACCCCCACTTCAAGTATCGTTTGAGCCTCTTACCATCTTTTCTAACCTTAACCAAAAGCCAAGTTACAACCAAAGAAAGCCCTTCAGATCAATTTTTGATAATGTTAAGGCTAAGCATGCAATGGATATGATGATACGTTGTGAAGTACCGCTGGTCTCCCTCAGCATAAGAAATCAAGAAAGAAATAAAAATGAGAGAGTCTTATTGGTGAAAACCCCGTGGCCATCATAAGCCGATGGTGAGTTGAGAGAAAATGAAAATGAGAGAGTCTTATTGGTGAAAACCTTTGCAGGCACCATAAGACGATGGTGAGTTGAGAGAAATAAAAATGAGAGAGTCTTATTGGTGAAAACCCTCACGGGCACCGTAAGGCGATGGAGAGTTCAAGAGAAAAGCGAAAAGTGAAAAGAAAGAGATTTGTTGGCAAAAGTCTTTTAAGATGTCATCATTCGAATGTGATGTATGAGTCCAATGGATTTGAAGAAGCGGCTCAGCAGCAAAGGCATGAACTCAACAACAAATGGGAAGTTTGGATAGGAATATCAGGCAGCTCAATCGAAAATGCATGTCATACTCATTGGAGTTGGTTGTCATATTCAGATAAGTTTTTCTTTTTAAATAGGGGACATTGCCCTTTTCTTTCATTTACATATTCATGCTTTTTGTCTTTTTATGTCATTTATCAAAATAAGAGTCACTATCATTTCTTTACCTTTTAAGTCAAGTCTTTGTCAAAACAAGCGAGAAAGGATTTCAAAATTTACTACCAGTCTTTCCAATTATATGAGGAAAAGCCAAGGAACAGCACAGGAAGAAATATGATCGTAATTCAACATGAAGCAAAGGAAGTCTATCAACCGACAGGCTATTGGATTCATAGAAAACATTCAGATTTGGGAAAAGAGTGCACCTCAGGGGCATGGTAAAATGGAAACTCATTGTTTGAGTCAGAAATCACTTCCCACAATATGGATCCGGGTCAATGATGCGGCAAGACACGGCAAGTGTTAGCAATTTGGAACAAAGATGAAAGGAACGAGTGCTGGGCAGATACCTGAGAAGCCAAGATCTGCAAGCCACCACTAAGTTTTTAACTAACAAATTTTCTTTGTTGAAATAGGGGCAAATTCATTTCACTTGATTCAGTTACCATTGAAAATGCACATCCGTGAGATTTTACTTTATGTTCAGGACCCTCCTGAAAAATGAATTTTACTTTATGTTCAGGACCCTCCTGAAAAATGGGACTTTACT
>NW_025884164.1:0-1928 GCF_002878395.1 Capsicum annuum
GTACTCTAGCCTTTTTTGTTTGGTGATCAGAAGTTGATCCACTTTCTCCACTTTCTGTTTATTTTCTTTTGGGAGACATCTCCCCACAGATATTCTACCTTTTGCAATAGGTGGAGAAGTTTCTATAAATTATACTCTGCCATATTACAAGATAATACTCCAACGGATAACCCATCAGTTGGAATAGATGGGGAATCTGTTTGAAGACCTATTTAATATCTCCCAACAGATCTTCCACCCATTGCAACAGATGGACCACCACAACCAATTCCACCAAGACCACCACCAATGCCACCAATACCAATACCAATACCAATACCAAGACCACCGAAATCACTACCAAAAAACACAAATACCAACATCACCAACAACAGCCACCAACAACACCACAAACACCATTCAACAATACCACGATAGTCAACAAAAAATTGAGAGAAAAACTAGGGTTTTCTCGGGTGTTTCCTACTTTTTAGCATCAAATCTCAAAATTGTTAATCCATTGTAGAAGATAATACAACTATAAGTCTTCTTTTTTTATCATTAACTAAAAAGCCCTATTTTTTAGAATAAAGAACAAATGTAGAACTCTTCTTGAACTCTGTTACAAGTGAAGATAGAGAAAACAACAAATACAAGTGGGAATAAAGTCGAAAAAATAGCTATATATAGTCGTAAATAGGAAGAAAATTAACCTATTTTGAGGGGTTGAGCAATATGTTAAGTAGTTGTTATTTGTATTGTCTAGAAGGAGAGGACACTCTGAGAGAGAGAGAGAGAGAGAGAGAAGAGCGAGAACTTAAGATTTGAAATGAAAAGTTTTTCGCACAAATGGATGATTTGTATGGGTTGACTTGTAATTTTTAAAAAGAATAACAAGTTTTGAAATTGCTAATCTGGTCCGAATCGATCTTAATTAATTTTAAATTTTTTAAAAGGTATAGTTTTTTAAATATTGAGTTGAAGAGAACTCATTTCTACTCAGAGTGATCGATCGATGACTCAGGTCAGGATAAACGCAATACCAGCGCCATGTAATTGCAAAGACTCGATTGGATTTGTAGTTGACCCTGCGAGCTCATTCATTCATCCCTAGTTCCTCTTAAATCAACTTAGGTACTATCACTATCCTAACATTGAGTTGATGAGAACTCATTTCAACTCAGAGTGATCGATCGACAACTCGAGTCGGGATGAACACAATACCAACGCTATGCAATTGTAAAGACTCAATTGGATTTATAGTTGATCCTACGAGCTCATTCATTCATTCCTAGTTCCACCTAAATCAACTTAGGTACTATCACTATCCTAACATTGAGTTGATGAGAACTCATTTTAACTCAGAGTGATCGATCGACGACTCGAGTTGGGATGAACGCAATACCAATGCCATGCAATTGCAAAGACTCGATTGGATTTGTAGTTAACCCTGAGAGCTCGCTCATTCATCCCTAGTTCCACCTAAATCAACTAAGGTACTATCACTATCCTAACATTGAGTTAATGAGAACTCATTTTAACTCAGAGTGATCGATCGATGACTCGGGTTGGGATGAATGCAAACCAATGCTATACAATTGCAAAGACCCGATTGGATTTGTAGTTGACCCTGTGAGCTCACTCAGTCATCCCTAGTTCTACCTCAATCAACTTAGGTACTATCATTATCCTAACATTGAGTTGATGTGAACTCATTTCAACTCAGAGTAATCAATCGATGACTCGGGCCGATATGAATGCAATATACCAATGCCATGCAATTACAAAGACTCGATTGGATTTGTAGTTGACCCTGTGAGCTCATTCATTCATCCCTAGTTCCACCTAAATCAATTGCTATGAAATCTGTTGTAACAAACAACTAAGCTATTGAAAATTTTCAAACAGGTACATATATATTGCAATAGATGACATATCTGATTTAATTA
>NW_025884164.1:2028-4754 GCF_002878395.1 Capsicum annuum
AGGTACTATCACTATCCTAACATTGAGTTGATGAGAACTCATTTTAACTCAGAGTGATCGATCGATGACTCGGGTTGGGATGAATGCAATACCAATGCTATATAATTGCAAAGACCCGATTGGATTTGTAGTTGACCCTGTGAGCTCACTCACTCATCCCTAGTTCTACCTCAATCAACTTAGGTACTATCACTATCCTAACATTGAGTTGATGTGAACTCATTTTAACTCAGAGTAATCAATCGATGACTCGGGCCGATATGAATGCAATATACCAATGCCATGCAATTACAAAGACTCGATTGGATTTGTAGTTGACCCTGTGAGCTCATTCATTCATCCCTAGTTCCACCTAAATCAATTTCTATGAAATCTGTTGTAACAAACAACTAAGCTATTGAAAATTTTCAAACAGGTACATATATATTGCAATTGATGACATATCTGATTTAATTATCAAATAGATATTTGCATTTGTTGTGACAGATGACTGAGCTATTGGAAATTTTTTAAAAAACATTTATATCTGTTGTAACAGATGACATATCTGATTTTATTAATTATCAAATGAATATTTTCATCTGTTTTCACAGATGACTGAGCTTTTGGGATTTTTGAACAGATATTTATATCTGTTGTAACAGATGACTGAGCTGTTTAGATTTCTAAACAGATATTTATATATGTTGTAACAGATGACATATCTGTTTGAAAATCTTTTTATCTCTTTCAATTTTAAAGCAAAAAGCTTCTGGTCCGAGGAGATAATATCAAGTAGTAGTACTTACTACTAAAGGCGATAAAAAATATTTCTTGGATATCTCAAAAGTGAGTTCATTGAGCAGTCTTGTCTTGTCTTTTCAATGTCAGTACTCTTAGTATTCCTCTTGGTGGTAGTGAATTCCTGCTTCCTGAAGAAGGAGGAGCATCTGGTTACTTTTTGCAGTAGGTTAGCCAAGACTCAGATTGACTTTTTGTTGCTTAGGAAGGGGGATAGAGCTTTGTGTAAGGATTGTAAGATCCTTCTGAGTGAGAATCTTTTGACCCAACATAGACTTCTAGTGATGGACTTAGTTATGAAGAAGGTTAATAAGAGAAGGGGTAGGGAGGGTCGATTTAGAGTAAGGTGGGGTGACCGACCTCGGCTACTGCTTTGGAGATAGGGGCAAAGTTAGAGGAGAGGAGGGCTTGGGAGTGTAGGAGGGATATGGATAGTATGTAGGATACGACTATGAGTTGCATCAAAGAGGCAACTAGAGAGGTTTTGGGTGCCTCGAGGGGCCGGTCTGGCCGGCATCGGGGGGATTGGTGGTGGAATAAAAAAGTTAAGAAGAAAATGTAGTCGAAGAAGGTGGCTTAAGTAAAGTTGGTGTTGAGTAAGGATGATAAGAAAAGGCCAGTGAGCAGGAAGGAGTACAAGTGAGCTAGAAAAGATGCTAAGTTAGCGGTCACCGCTACTAAGACAGCAATGTTTGAGAGATTGTATGTGGGACTTGAGGAGAAAGGCAGGGAGAATAGGCTGTTTAGGCTTACAAAAGCCAGGGAGCATAAGGGTCGAGATATGGACTAGGTTAAGTGCATTAAGGGAGAGGATGATAGAGTTTTGGTAGATGACATTCTTATTAAGAAAAAATGGCAGTCGTATTTCCATAAGCTCATGGATGATGAGGGAGACAGAGGCATTGTATTAGGGGAGTTGGGGCACACTGAAAAATTTTATGATTTAGGTTTTTGTCAGTGTTTTAAGGTGGAAGAGGTTAGGAAGGATATTTGCAAGATGCAAAAAGGCAGGGCGATGGGCCCCGATGAGATTCCAATAGATTTTTGGAAGTTTGCTAGCGGGACGAGGTTGAGGTGGTTGACCGACTTATTCAACAACATTTTTAAGTATGCTAAGATGCTCGAGGCGTGGTGATGGAGCATGATGATTTCTCTTTATAAGAACAAGGGTGATATTTAGAGTTGCAAAAACTATAGAGGTATTAAGTTTTTGAGTCACACGATGAAGATTTGGGAGCGGGTGATGAAGCGGAGGTTAAGAAGGATAATGTCTATTTTAGAGAATTAGTTTGGTTTTATGCCTGGTCGTTCAATGACTGAGGCAATTCACCTAGTGCAAAGACTGGTTGAGCAGTATAAAGAGAGGAAGAGGGATCTTCACATGGTGTTTATTGACTTGAAAAAGGCGTATGACAAAGTCCCTAGGAAGGTTCTTTAGAGATGCTTGGAAGTGAGGGGGTCCTATGGCGTACATTTATTCGATTAGGGACATGTATGAGGGGGTGAAGACTCAGGTAAGGACTGTGGGAGGGGGTTCTGACCATATTTTGGTCCTGACTTGATTGCACCAGGGATCAACTTTTAGTTTATTTTTATTCGTCATGGTTATGGATGTGTTGACAAGGATTATTCAAGGTGAGGTTCCATGGTATATGCTTTTTGTTGATAATGTAGTCTTGATTGATGAGTCGCGTTGAGGTGTTAATGATAAGTTGGAGGTTTGGAGTCAAACCCTGGAAACTAAAGGTTTCAGGTTGAGTAGGTCAAAGATGAAGTACTTGGAGTGTAAGTTTAGTGACACGAGACAAGAGAAGGAGGTGGTAGTGAAGTTGGAGTCTCAGGTGGTGTGTAAGAGAGATAGTTTTAAGTACCTTGGGTCTATGATTCAGGGGAATGGATAGATTGATAAGGATGTCTCTCACCGTATTGGGGCAGGTTGGTTGAAA
>NW_025884165.1:0-557 GCF_002878395.1 Capsicum annuum
TTTTCCAATATGATTTTTCTTATATCCACTATTTCTATATCCTTAAGTACATATAAAACGAGTATTTTAAATTTATCTACCATTTCGTCAGATAAATAATTATCCATTTTTCATAAAATTACTATTTTCAAAATATTCCCTTTAATCATGCACATAACAAAATATGATCACTTTAGATTGCTATATACTAGATTATTCTTAAATAACATATTTTTTGGTCACTATTAGCATGGTAATCTGGATACTTTTCCTTTAAACAGCGCCTCTACTTTGGTTACTCCCCTATCACGGCTTTCTTGCCTCACCGGTTTCAACTTTAGTATGGCATAGTTCTTAGGGATTTTTCTCATTTTGCACTTTGCTAATAAACTTCTTAACATGCTATTTTTCAAATAATTCTACTATAAAGCAACTAACATGAACTTATTTTATCATATCATGATTGTTAGGAATTTATGAATTTAGCTATTCATAATAGTAAATGAATAAACCTGTTCTGGTAGTTTTGATAATTCTAAGCTTTGTTCCTCCATAGATTTTTCCATTGAAATATAACT
>NW_025884165.1:657-2141 GCF_002878395.1 Capsicum annuum
ATGCACATAACAAAATATGATCACTTTAGATTGCTATATACTAGATTATTCTTAAATAACATATTTTTCGATCACTATTAGCATGGTAATCTGGATACTTTTCCCTTAAACAGCGCCTCTACTTTGGTTACTCCCCTATCACGGCTTTCTTGCCTCACCGGTTTCACCTTTAGTATGGCATAGTTCTTAGGGATTTTGTCTCATTTTCCACTTTGCTAATAAACTTCTTAACATGCTATTTTTCAAATAATTCTACTATAAAGCAACTAACATGAACTTATTTTATCATATCATGATTGTTAGGAATTTATGAATTTAGCTATTCATAATAGTAAATGAATAAACTTATTCTGGTAGTTTTGATAATTCTAAGCTTTGTTCCTCCATAGATTTTTCCATTAAAATATAACTTTTTTTTAATAAATAAGCAAAATATTTGTTGTAGACGAGAGAGAGTTTTTTGCTTCAACGTATGAAGGCTTATCTTTTTTCTACCTTCGATGTCTTTTATTTATAATCTAAAACTTTACAAAAGTTTTCTTTCCTTATTTACACGTTTCTAAAACTTTACAAAAAGTCTTCAAAAATTATCTACATCTACCTAACCTCATTTACTATACTTTACAAATGGCTTCTAAAAAGACAAAAACTAATTAAAGCCTAGACTAATAACAGTCAAAAACCTATACAATTCTAATAATTTATGTAAAGAAAATTCTGAAAGTTTGTTACATGTCGCTTTCAATTTAATAGCTTGTCTTTTATCTCCATTATTGTTTCCGCTGATATCTTCTTCTTATCGTATCTGCTACTTTTTTATCTTCTTTCCAGCTGGCATGCTTATCTTCTTGATTTTTTATTCTAGCCGAACTTTTGGGATAATATTATCTTCTCCATTACATCTCGAACATTGATGATCTGGATATTTGTGTCCAATTATCTTGCAATATCTTGTCAATAATCCGTCTGAAATAAATCCTCTCTTAATTGCTCTTGCAGTAGATTATTTTTCTGGTTTTAGTAATGTCATTATCCATTGTCTAACATCTTCCATATCTGCTTGTCGTAGTTCTTTTGAATTTGAATAAATCTTTTGATGATCTCTTGAATAATAGCTCCATATTCGGTTTCCATTGGTATAATTATTTGCTAGTTCTTGAATAATTGTAGCTAGTTCAATAAGTCGTTTGTTTGCATAAAAATCAGGTATCTCAGTTTTGGATATCTCTGGCTGCTGCACAATATCTTTTAGTATAATCATATCTTTGGTTAATCCTATTTTTACAACTTGTATAACTGGTTTTATCTCGTCATATAATATCTCTGTTGGTGCAGTATAACACTTTATATAAAATTGATTTCCTTTGGTTACTCTTTTATAGGTGTTGAATATTTTTTGTAATTCTTCTATAACTGATAGTTCTTCTCCATCCTGGGTATATATGGTATTTAATAATCCATAGTCGAAACAAGTTTTTATAAAG
>NW_025884166.1:0-472 GCF_002878395.1 Capsicum annuum
TATTTCATTATTCATTGTATTTGGCTACCCGAACTTAGCCACTTCTATAGAATTGGAAAATTGGGCTCAAACTAATAGATTTTGACTTTTGTGTTTAAAGACCAAGTATTTTGTCCCTGTTGTTCAATTGGTTTGCTATGGTATTCTTATATCCGGCAGTTTAAACCAAATTTGAAACTTGCTCACAGGTTGCAACCTTTTAGGGAAAATGTCGTGAAAATTTATCAAATAGTGGTTTTTGGTTAGGAAGAAAATTATTTTCCAAAGAAAATATTTTGTGAAAAATATCATTTATCAGTGTTTGATTAGGAAGGGAAACCTTGAAGTAACTGTAAATTTGTTGTTATGTGACCAGAAGGTCGCGGTTTAAAGTCATGGATATAGCCTGTTGCAGAAATGTGAGGTAAGGTTGTGGACAACAAATCCTTGTTCGGCCCTTCTTTGGACCCCGTGCATAGCGGGAGCTTTATGC
>NW_025884166.1:572-1756 GCF_002878395.1 Capsicum annuum
ACCAGAAGGTCGCGGTTTAAAGTCATGGATATAGCCTGTTGCAGAAATGTGAGGTAAGGTTGTGGATAACAAATCCTTGTTCGGCCCTTCTTTGGACCCGTGCAAAGCGGAAGCTTTATGCACCGAGCTATCCTTATGTATATGACAAGGTCTAAAAGTATTGACTTAGTGAAATCATACAAGGTATTGAATCGGGCATGTTGCAGATGATGTTGTATCATTGATAAATTAGTGAGATTGAATGAGTTTGGGATATTTTAGTGGTGGTGATGATTCTGTAGCAGTAGTGTTGCTACTTCTTTTCATATTGGTAAAAATATTCTTTTGATAAAACGACTTCTAGATTTTATTATAATTACCCTTTGAAAATACTTTTTTGTTTTTTGCAAAGATGTTTATCGCACATTGTACTAAGCAACTAATCTAATGTGTTGCGTATAGGATCCCTTTGTGATCTTAAACATTTCAATAAAGAATAAAGTGTGTGACCTTTGATCATGAGTATATAGGCGGCCAGGGAAGCAGTTGTTTGTCAACTTGCTTGCTTCCCAGCCAAGGGCATATTTGATGATACTCCCTCCGTTTCAAAAAGAATGACATATTTTGACTTGACACAAAGTTTAAGAAAATAAAGAAGATTTTTGAATTTGTGGCCTTATATCAAAGTTGTGTTAAATGTACCAAAATGCTCTTTAATTTTGTGGTCCAAAATATATCATCTGGAAAGTTGAAATTAAAGTATTTCCAAAAAAGGAAATGAGTCATTCTTTTTTAAACGAACTAAAAATGAAAGTATGTCATTCTTTTTTAAACGAAGGGAGTATTACATTATTGTCATGCTTTATAAGTATTATATTTGACTGCTTTTGTACTTGTACATATGCATTATTAGGACCGAAAAATCTATGTATGTCTATACAAAGCACTTTTCTAAAGTTAATTATTATGGGACTCATCCAGGCTTTATCCTGTTTTACTTCACACCCTGAGGGGTCATTTGGTTTGGAACAAGTTATTCAAAATAATTAATCGTGAGGAGTTATTTAGTTATTCCGTCATGTATATGTGATAACTTATTCAGTTGATATAAATAGTGAGATAATTAATTTCGAGGCTAAATAATACATCCGACTAGATGTTTAATGAAATAATTATATATTTTATTTCAAGATTATTATATCTTA
>NW_025884167.1:0-4536 GCF_002878395.1 Capsicum annuum
CATCTAATAGTTTTGATGTGCGGTATACGATTAATGAATATACCATGATGCACAAAGATGGAGGATGTAAGTTAGTTTTCCTAACATAAGGGGAGATTATAAGCAGTTATGAAATATGTTAGGAATTATCATCAAATCCTCATTCAAAAGATAATTCAAGTCGAATGCCGAACACATCTCATATTTAAGCTGCAAGTGCTCCTATTTTGTATTCATAAAGGACAAAGTCTACGCATGCATGAAGTATGGTAGATTAATTAATTCGGAATAAAATGATTCTTAAAAAAATTAGGAGCAAATAATCGTAATAAAAAAGCAATGTGCTCTTGAAGAGCCTACAACATAACACTTCATGAAACCTTATAAGAGGTTCAGGTACCTAAAAATAATAAAGTGATGAGATCTCAATATGTTATGTCAAACTATGAACCGATACAAAATGATATATCATCAATATCTTTGATACCATATTGGTGTAATATTGTGAAAGATTACGAGGATCCGAATTCTACATTTATTTAAGTATGCTGATGTAGAAATATTTATCAAGTGACCTGAAAGGATGTATTTTGGTAAGCGTAAACCTTATTTGATTTGCAGTCCAGACACTTGATGATGTCAAGTGTGACATACTGGATATTGTTACGTGACAAACATCCATATGAAAATCCCTAAAGGATTCAAAATGACTGAAGCATATAAAGTTTCTGGAAAACATTTTATTATCCTCATAAGATATATATTTGATGATTTGAGTATCAATGAAACTCTTGGAGAGTTTTTAAAATCAATAGAGTATTTGCTTAAATGAGAAACATGCAAAAATTAAGGATCCATTCCTACCTTGAGAAAATAATGAGGAACTCCTTGATTATGAAGTACCATATCTTAGTGCAATTGATGCACTAATATATATTGCAAATACTACAAGTCCTGATATAGCCTTTTTTTTAGTTAATTTGTTAGCAAGTTTGCGGTCCCGATCTTATTGGTCATGCAGATTTTGGGTACTTATCTGACCTGCATAAAGCTTGGTCTCAAATAGGCTATGTGTTCATATGTGGTGGTACTGCAATATCTTGGATATATTCAAAGCAGTCTATCGTAGCCACTTCACTGAATCATGATGAGCTAATAGCTCTTCATGAAGCAAGTCAAAAATGTGTATGGTTGAGGTTCATGATACATCTCATTCGGGAAAAATTTGGTGTGAAATATGATAATCTACCCACAATTTTATACAGAGATAATTCATCATGCATAGCACATCTTAATGGAGGATTCATAAAAGGAGATAGAACGAAGCACACTTCATCAAAGCTTTTCTACATACATGAGCTACAAAAGAATGGTGATATCAACATGCAACAGATTCGTTCAAGTGAAAATGTGGCTTATTTATTCACCAAGTCTTCTCCAATTACAACTTTTAAGAAGATGATGCACAACATCGGGATGCAAAAGTTCAAGGATGTTCTCATTAGGGGGAGTTAATATGTTGTACTCTTTTTCCCCTACGAGATTTTGTCCCACTGGGTTTTTCTTGTAAGGTTTTGAATGAGGCAGCCGATATACATATTGCTAGAAATGTGTATTTTTTTTCCTTCACTAGATTTTTTTCCTACTGAATTTTTTCTAGTAAGGTTTTAACGAGACACATTATCTATCTAGACGTTCAAGGGGGAGTGTTATAAATGTATTTACATTACAGTGAATGTCTATCAAGATCTAATAAGATCTACTTTGATATCTATTAGGATTTGAAGCATCTGTCTTTTACTCAAACTAGGAGTAAATTTTTCCTATAAATAGAAGGGTTTCATCATTGTAAATTACCCCATCAAGAGATCCCTCAAGAGAAGAAATAAGAATTACTCTCTCTATTCTCTCTACTCTTCTTCTTGTTCTTTAATGTTTTATAACGATAATAAAGTGTAAATATTAATTTATTTATTTATATATTAACAAAATTTCTACGTTCAGCGTTGAGCACAAAAATATTCAATTTTTCTATCTGGACAAGTTGTACAATCATAGTGCATCTGAAAATCTCCAATTATGTTTTATCCATCATTATATATTGCAAATCAAATCAAATCAAATCTTATCTTAGTTATATATGAAAAAATGAATTAACATATATATACGTAAGAAAACCATAGTATTTGTTTAAATTTTAAAATAATTATTAATTGGAAAACTAGGCATCACACAACTATTGAAAGTGTTACTGAATCTTATATGTGGCAAGCACGTTTCAAAAATCCTATTAAATATTTCCTTGTTGATTTTAATAATTTCCTGATCACAACTAAATGAGATGTTTAAAGAAAGATAAAAAGTAATTTAAATTATAATTAATGTTATTCAATATATATATTTTTAAAAAATGTGTAAAAGTGTTAGAAAGACAGACAATACGAATTGGCAGAAGTCTTTACATTCTTTTGATAATACCATTTTGATTACACGTCGTAAAACTAACACATTTATGGTATTCACAGGATTGGTGTGAATATACCAATTTATAATAATTAGTGTTTTTTTTTTTTTTTGTAACATGCAACAATTAAAATTGTTAGTCCCTATATAAGTAACTTAGAATAACAATGAATTTATAGGAAAAATAACATAAATATACACCTTAATTTATCATATTTATATAAATCTTTATCCTTACAACGTATTTACAAAAAATTCTACTAATTATGTATCTTCATTAGATGCATCGGGAGATAATTATTTATCTCAACAGACCCAAAATAAAAAAAAAATGTATCAAGAATGTAACTAATTATGTATCTTTATTAAGGAAAAATGTATCTTCGTTGGATGTATCGGGTGCTAATTATGTATCTTGACAGACCCGAAATTGACATTTTCATTAATTATGTAAAATATCAAAATTTTCTATAATTAAAATCCGTATTGTTTGCCAGAATTTATATTCGAAGACACGAAGGTCACACATGTTATAATGATCAAATACTAAATTTTTGATACTAAAAACTTACATACCAAGGTAATGCAACAAATAAATAATAGTAATCTCTCTATATATGTGTATGTATGTATAAAGGAAGATTATGAGCAAGCTGATGTTGAATGCTTTATTGGCAAGTATGATTATCTATTCATCTTTTTTCTTAGAATTTTGAGAGTTTTTTTTTTTTTTTTTTTGGTTCTGAAATCTTTCAAAAAGTATAAAAGTTTTCTTCCTTTATTATAATTATCATTTACTACCTTCTTAAATCCTCTTTCCTACATTAAATATATATATGGTAGTAAATTAGTCCTTCCAAATGGAAGGTAACCTACGTGTAGCAGCAGTTGTCATACCCTTTTATTATCAAAAAGATTATCAATTTTAAGGTTTGAAAGAGTTTTATTATTAAGTGAAAAAAATGAAAATTTATTTTGAAAAGGACTTTTTAACAATTTGCCATTTGACATAATCTGGTGTGCCAAGTCACCTTTGGAAAATCTTTTTCAAAGCGATTTGACTTTTTAAACTGGTTTGCGAACAGAAATTTCGACTAAAGAATTCTATTGATCGAGGGGAAGGTGTTAGGCACCCTTCTATCCCGTGGTTCGACCATGGTCGCTTGGTGGAGCATATCGGCTAATTTAAAACTATGAATGTATAAACCACATAAAACAAGCAACAAACAAATCAAGCAAAGTTCAAAATCAAAAATAATATCCAGCCCGAGTTACACAATCCCGAAAATAGAAAAATACGAAAATATTGATCCTATTCTAAACTAATCCTATACTAATCTCCAATGCTTTACCTGATGCCTCGAGCCTTAATCACGAGTCTCCTTTTCTTACATGATACTTCGGGGCATTCCTCGATAAATAAGTACAATGTAGCCTTGGGGCATTCCCCGATGAATGAATACATTTGATGAAATGTAATAAAAATGGAGAAATAATTCAACACAGACATTCACACATTCAATGATATAGAATCCTACGAGTTGCCTACACAAACTTGTTATTTGCCTATCCATTTAGCGATCTGAAACATGATACTATTGATTTCAACAATATCCATCAATGAATCAAAAGTAATCAATATTCACCTTATCAAAGATCAATTTATTCCACCAAATCATTCTCATTACATGATTAATCAATGTTGATATGAAATCAAGCAATCAAAGTCACAACCACGATGATTAAAATTTCTCAAACACACTATCAAAATATATCACCAACCCAACATGAATCATGCAAGCCACTATATCAAAACATCAACTCCATAACAAGATAAAAATAGAAAAAGATAGAGTTGAAAATTTGGACCTCAATTTGATGTTTTATTTCAATTGAATTGTTTGATGAAGCACCGATGGAATACCTCAGACAAAAATCCCCGACAATGAACTCCCGACTTCAACAAACCCGAAATTTGAACTGACCCAATAAAATGACTAACCCATTCAATTAATATTTTTTCTATTGGAGTTTTGGGTCGGAAATAGGAACTAGAGAGTGTGGGTCTCGAGTTTCTTGTATTTCAGAGGCGAT
>NW_025884168.1:0-5576 GCF_002878395.1 Capsicum annuum
AAGATGAATTGAATTAGTTTGAGAGAAGCAAAGTATGACATTTAGTTCCTCTTCCAAAAGATAGATCAGTCATTGGGACTAAATGGATGTACAGAAATAAAGTTGATGAGCATGGAACAGTCACAAGAAACAAGGGAAGACTGGTAGTTCAAGGATACAACCAAGAAGAAGGAATTGACTTTGATGAGACTTTTGCTCCTGTAGCAAGACTTGAAGCCATAAGATTGCTGGTCGTCTTTGCCTCTTACAAGGAGTTTATTTTATACCAGATGGATGTGAAGAGTGCATTCCTAAATGGCATTCTCAAAGAAGAGGTTTATGTGAAGCAACCTCTAGGATTTGAAAGCAGAGAGTTTTCAGATCATGTGTACAAGCTGGATAAAGCTTTGTATGGGTTGAAACAAGCACCAAGGGCCTGGTATGAGGGATTATCAAAGTTTCTGCTAGAGCATGGACAGACCAGAGGTAAAATTGACAATACCCTTTTCTTAAAAACTAATGGAAAGGATTTGTTAGTTGTGCAGGTGTATGTGGATGACATTATTTTTGGCTCAACCAACATGAATATGACTCATGACTTTGCTAAACTCATGAGTTGTGAGTTTGAAATGAGCATGATGGGGGAGTTGAATTACTTCCTGGGTCTTCAAATAAAATAGTCAGCATCAGGAACAATGATCCATCAACAAAAGTATGTCAAAGAGCTTCTCAAGAAATTCTCCATGGACGAAACTAAAGAAATAAGTACTCTTATTACCACTGTCACAAAACTTGATCTGGATGAAACAGGTTCTGATGTAGAACAAAAACTATATATAGGTATGATAGGGTCTTTATTGTATCTCACAACAAGCAGACCTGACATTGTATTTAGTGTAGGACTGTGTGCAAGGTTCAAGCTAATCCAAAAGAATCCCATCTGAAGTCTGTAAAAAGAATCTTCAGATATTTGAAAGGAACTAGTGATCTTAGGTTATGGTATCCCAAAGGTAGTAACTTTAATTTGGTAGGATACTCTGATGCTGATTATGCAGGACATTTGGTGGACAGGAAAAGCACTACAGGTATGGCACACTTCTTAGGATCATATTTGATTATCTGGTCCACAAAGAAACAAAATTCAGTAGCTTTGTCTACTGCTGAGGCTGAATACGTTGCTGCTGGGTCATGCTGTGCTCAATTGTTATGGATCAAACAATAACTTCTGGATTTTGGGGTAGATGTAGGTTGTATTCCCATCTTTTGTGATAACACAAGTGCTATAAACATAGCCAAAAATCCTATTCAATATAAAAGAACTAAGCATATTGATATCCGTCATCACTTCCTTCGAGACAATGTTGAAAAAGGAAATATATCAATTATGTTTTGTTTAACTGAGGAACAAATTGCTGACATTTAACTAAGGCTTTGAGTAGGGAACACTTTGAAAAAAATAGGTTAGCATTGGGGATGATTAAAATTGTATAAATCTCCTTCAATGATTGACTAAAATATGTTATGCCTGAGTTATTGTTGATTAATTCAGTCTTACACATTTAGTTGTGTGTCCTAATTCCAAGATTTAAAGCAATATGATATATCTATGTGTTATTTTTTTTTGATAGATGGATAATCAAGGCAAGAGTGGTCATGGACTAATCAAACACAGGTATGATTATTGTTTTCCATAGTAGCATTAAGATACACAGGTCATCTACATGGTTTCTTCTATAATGATTAAAACCACCAAAACCCAACAGTCATCTTCTTCAAAAGGCTGCCAGACCTTTTATATCCATACTGAACCTTTACATCAGTACGTTTCTCCAAAATCACAGTCCCTTCATCTTTTAACTTCCTTCTCACTCTTCTTAAATACACCTCTTTTTTTCTCCTATCTCCACTTCTCCTTCAACCTCTGAATATTCAACATACTATGGCGTCTTCTTCCTCTCCTCCTTCTTCTACAAAATCTGACATTAATCCTTCTACACAACTTATTCTCCACCTAAACATTAATTTACCCTCACTTATCCAACCCCAAATCCTTCTCAACCTATCTGATTTCCCATTCTTCAATACCTTACCAAACCCCTTCTCTCACCCATCTTTCAAACCCTCACTCTTTCCAAAACCCTTACCACTATCAGTAGCTCCTCTTCAAATCTTTGATCGAGATGACATTCCAATTGCCAACCTTATTCCTAGACGGTCAAGATCGACTCTGAAACAAAAACCCTCATTTGTCGCCATTGATGTCAATGATGATACTCCTGAAGACTCTTCTTCCGTCAACCCTTCATCTTAAACTCCACATACTCAGAGAAGGAAATAACAGGAAGATTCTTGTTTGGAAGAGGCACTTAGGGCAAGTAAAAAAAAATGAGTCATGCAGAATGCTTCTCCTTCCCCGTGTGATTGCTCTCCTGACATTCTCATTCGCTCTAAGAGAAAGCTGAAGAAGAAGTATACCATAGCTAAAACATCAAAACCATATCTCTCTCATAAAATGTCCCCCCTCTCCCACTCCTAAAGCCTCCATATCTTTAAAATCCACTGTCAAAGCCTCTACTGACAAAGTCTCTACTGAAAAGCCTCTACTCTTTCTAAAGATTCTCCAAAATCTGTGTCACTTCTGAAGAAACAGGTCCCCAAACCTGGTCCTTCTGTCTCATCTGCCTCAAATTCAGACTATCTTCCTGACACTTCTTCTGTGCCTCCTGATGATTCTGATGTTGATATTAATGTTGATACTCCTGCTGCTAAAGCTTCTCAGCCAGACCATGTTCTGCATTTTCAGAAATAAAAGATGGTTAGAGGTAGGGTTGTCACTGGTTTTGGGGGTCCTGATATGGAAACTTTGGTCTCCAAATTGAGGGATCAGGGGTGGTCATCCTTGCTTCTGTAAGGTAATCATCAAAGAAGGTTTGGAAAAGATGAAGTCTATGAATTTTATAAACATGGAGTTGCGATTGGGGAAATAATCTCAATCTCTGTTCATGGAAAACTCATCAATCTTTATCCTGCTGATTTGGGTAGAATTCTAAGTGTTTCTACTGGAGGTTGGGGTCACTATGTGAAAGAATCTTGGCCTCCTCTTGACAATCTTCCATCTGCCCTTGATATCTGCAAAAAAATTTCTGGAAATCCTCTCCTTCCTTTTTATCGTAGGGTGATGAAAAATGAAATGTCTTCTCTCTATCAATTGTATTTTGATGTGGTCCACAAAATGATCTTACCCAGGAAGGAGAGGCGCACAATTGCAAGCTTTCTTGATCTTATCTTAATGGAACTATTGGATTTTGAGATTCCAATAGACCTTCCCCAACTCATCATTAAGCATATGCAAAGGTTACTCATCAAAGATAAGAATGGTCATACTCTGCCCTATCAGTTCAGGTTTGCCCTTGTATTTGATGATTTTCATGTTTCTGTCAAGGTGTGGTCCTTACAGACAACTAAAGATGTGATTGTCCAAGTGAACCATGCTATGTTACCTGCTGCTATGAGACATGCAGACAACCCTATGCAAAAGTTGCGAAATGCCTTAGAGGCAAAGCAGGGTGATCTAGAGGTTGCACAGGCTACATTGGAGGCTGCCCAGGCTATTCATAAAGATGAAAAGAGGGCTCTTAAAGCTCAAATTGCTTCCCTCATAGCCACTTTAGAGAAGGAAAGAATTGAAATTGTTGCTATCATTCGATCGTTGACCTCTTTTATCCCCTCTACCTTCTCAAAATAAACTACTCCTTCGTCCCTTAGCTTTTTTTTTCTTCTTTGCTGCTTCTTGGTCCAACTTGTTTCTCTTTTTAGTCTTACTGGATAATGATAATTGTATCTATTTTTGTGCATGACATAAACCTCTTTTGCCTCACTTAATCTACTTCTATTTAATTCAATGCTTAGTTATCTCTTGCTCTAACTCTTGCTTGTTTTAGTGATAGCCCCAGTGGCCATGAATTATTAAACAGTTTTTCACTTATTGGCTCATCTTTTTGATAATGTCAAAAGGAAGAAGTATAGATTATACAATGCTTATAACTCAATTGATCTAACTTGTTTCATTCTACTGTGATCCTTTTATTGAATTTCTTATTGAGTATGTCAGGTTCTTGGTAATACTGTGCTGATAAGTTTGTCATCATAAAAAAGGGGGGAATTTGTTAGGGCATGAAAAGTTTTGATGATAGACAGATGAATGAAACATGCTGTGCAAGCTGGTCCATACAAGTGAAACTGCTTCGGACATATGAAGTGCATGCTGAAATCATTACATGCTAAAATTATTACATAAGCTATCAACACATGGATAAGCAAAGAATGTTCACACAACTATATGAAGATAATTGGAGTAGTTAGAGTTTGAGTAGATCAAAAAGTCTACAAGGCAGAAGGATAAAGCAAAAGAGTCCTACTCAATTTAGAAGAAGGAGAGATGGTTACAACAAGGAGTGAGTTACTTGAAAGAGTCCTACAGAAGATACAAGTAAAGAAGAAAAAGGAATGCATCTGAGGGAGAATATATAGACGACAAGCTGCATTCAAATAACTATTCATGCACTGATAAGAAAATCAACAATCAGCAAAATCGTTCACCAACTTGAAGAAGAACCTAGTTCTCACTTAGTATGTTTTAAACTGCTTGTAATAGGAAGGTTCTTGAGTTGTAATGAGTAAATTTTTCTAGTCTCAGTATTCTATAAGCTGAGTTAGGAATCACGTCTTCAAGTTAGGGAACTCGAAGACTTGGGAACATTTATCTTGGGAAGATTTGTGTTTTTGTAGTAATAGGAGTTAGAAGTTTTAATTTCTTGTTTACAAGAAGTCTTGTAATTCTGTTGATTGTTGAGGCTCAAAGTTATAGTGAAGATTGGGGTTAAATCCTGTAGAGGTACAGTTCGTGATTTTTTACACCTTTTTGAGCCGGGTGTTTTCCACATAAACATTATTATGTTCAGTTTTTACTTCTGTGAACCACGTATACTTACTTGTTCCACAGATAGGCAATCAGTAGGGATCATACTCTAACAATTAGAATACCTAAAACATTAATTCTTTTCCCTGTATATACATGATTAGTTTTTTTTTTAAAGCATATTCCTTGCTTTCTTGATCATTTTCAACTATGATAGCAAAGTATGGCCAAGATGGAATACTATCAACGAGCTGCGATGTTTATAGTTTCGGCATCCTGATGATGGAGAAGTTTACAAGAAGCAGACCAGGTGATGAAAGATATACTGGAGACTTGAGCATAAGACGTTGGGTCAGTGATTCTCTTCCAAGAGGAATTCATACCATGGTGGATGCTAATTTGGTACAGCTAGGAGATGAACAAATTGATGCAAAGATGCAGTGTCTTTTATCTATCATGGAATTAGCTTTGAGCTGCACTTTAGTGACACATGAGGCAAGAATTAGAATGAAAGATGCTCTTTCAAAACTTGAAAAAATCAGGCTACAGTTTGGCAATAGTCTCCACTAGTTGGAATTGGACCATCCGCTCGTGAGTGATGCTTGATTTGTCTGTTGCTTTATTTAAGATGAATACAGTATTGCACTTCGTCTTGTGTACTCTTGTGCTTTCTAAACAT
>NW_025884169.1:0-1399 GCF_002878395.1 Capsicum annuum
TTTTTGTCTTCAACTAAAATTGATTTTTTGGGAGTTTTTTCATATTCAGCAATCTTTTGTATTATTTCCTCCCGTTGATCATGGCCATAGGCGATCTTTGTTTCCGGATCTCTGCGAAGCAGCTTATCCCAAAAATTGCAGTAAAATGTTCAGTATAGAGCAGGAATTTGGTGGGTGTCATAACCGATTTCTACGGACCATCGATGAATCCATGGAATAGAAAATTCGATATAAAAATACATTTGATCAATAGTGTCAATTTTACAAATGTGATCAGAAAGATATAGTTCTGTTAAGAAAGGGGAGGCTTTTTTCCATGAATAATATAAAGAGGAATACTCTGGTGGTAATATTTTAACCGTAGGCCCGTGATGAGTCCACCACTAAACGAACCAGTTTGGAATAGGTTTTTCAAATACTTTAGAACAAATCTTGATGAACCAGGTGTGTTTGTGTTTATAGTTGTTATAATATAAGACTTGAGTAAAGGCTTTGATGTAATCCCAATAAGTGAAATTGGCAAGAGTTTGTCCCATCGGCCCCATTGGTATAGATCGTTGTGTCATGGACTAAATGCCCCATTCTTCAATAGGAATAAGTTTTTTTATGACCATCTTGGAATATCCATGTACACCCGGGGTAATTTCGCCGAGGGGGCTGTGGTCAAAAGTGGCACTGAATGTTTGTACGAGAATGTGCTCATAATAAGTGCGAGTTTTGTAAGATTCTCCAGTAAAATAGACATTAGCAGTAAAATAGTTCTTAAGTATTCGCCAGGCTTCTTCTGAATTTTCATGCGCAGGAATATGCTGATTTTCAATATGTAAAATAAGTTCTCTAGCCTCTCGTTTTTCATATGAAGGTTTATCGTCAGTGTTTTCTTGAACCATGGATGCAAAGGAATCTGCAGTTTTTTGTTGATCAGATAAATAAGATTGTAATTGTTTGAATAATGGATAAGTTTCAGGGATATCTTCTAGATGTATAGAGGAACCAATATTCGGAGCTTTTGATCAGGATGATACATCACCATGAATTTTTGAATTGATCAAAGTTCTATTTCCTTGTTGTAAAACAGGAAAATTAGAACTGGCAGAGCTATATGCAGAATTTTGTCGATCAAACTATGAAGGGTTTGTTCTTCCGCCTCGATATGAAGAATTTTGATTTCTGCCACCTCGTCCTCTACCTTTGGCGATTTGCCAAGGAGGATCCATACTGCATTAATTAAGAAATTGGATCAGGAATTGGATCAGCATACCATGACATATATTTGATGAGATCTTCATAAAGTGTATTTGTTGTAATAAGATCGTCAATAACTTTCCATAAGATGAACATGTGTAAATCCCTATTCAGAGGAACTGCCTTTATAAAGGTGAGTAAGAACTTTGCAGAG
>NW_025884170.1:0-1633 GCF_002878395.1 Capsicum annuum
TTACAAGTTAAAACATAAACAAAATTACAAAATCCTATCTAACAGCTTCTGTTGGTTCTTGACTCGACTTTCATCACCCTATTCTTGAGGCGGGCTCCTGGCTTGCAATTTCTTTCAACTTGTTGCTTGGCTTTCAATTGCTTCACTTTGTTGCTTGATTTTTCGTTTCTTCACCCTATTCTCTAGGCGGGCTCCTGACTTGCTACTTCATCACTTTGTTGCTTGACTTTTCATTTTCTTCACTCTGTTCTCCCGATGGGCTACGGACTTACTATTTCATCACCTTGTTCTTTAGGCGGGCTCCTGACTTGCTATTTCATCACCCTGTTTTTCAGGCGGGCTCCTAAAACCCAAAATTAAAACTAGTACGAAAATTATCCCAAACAAAATGATAATAAAGTAGTATTTCATTTTTGAAAGCGTTGTCCCATTTTCCAGGAGGGTCCTGGACAGAATGTAAAATCCCATTTTTCAGGAGGGTCCTGAACATAAAGTAAAATCCCATTTTCCAGGAGGGTCCTGAACTGAAAGTAAAATCCCATTTTCTAGGAGAGTCCTGAACTGAAAGTAAATTCCCATTTTTCAAGAGGGTCCTGAACATAAAGTAAAATCCCATTTTTCAGGAGGGTCCTGAACAGAAAGTAAAGTCCCATGGATGTGCATTTTCAATGGTAGCTGAATTAAGTGAAATGAATTTTCCCCTATTTCAACAAAGAAAATTTGTCAGTTAAAAACTTAGTGATGGCTTGCAGATCTTGGCTTCTCAGGTATCTGCCCAGCACTCGTTCCTTTCATCTTTCTTCCAAATCGCTGACACCTGCCCTATCTTGCCGCATCATTGACCCAGACCCATATTGAGGGAAATGAGCTCTGACTCAAACAATGGGTTTCCATTTTACCATGCCCCTGAGGTGCACTCTTTTCCCAAATATGAATGCTTCCACGAATCCAATAGCCTGTCGGTTGATAGACTTTCTTTGTTTCGTGTTGAATTACGATCATATTTCTTTCCTGTGTTGTTCCTTGGCTTTTCCTTATATAATTGGAAAGACTGGTAGTAAATTTTGAAATTCTTTCTCGCTTATTTCAACACAGACTTGACTTAAAATATAAAGAAATGATGGTGACTTTTATTTTGATAAATGACATAAGAAAAGACAAAAAGCATGAATATGTAAATAAAAGAAAAGGGCAATGTCCCATATTCAAAAAGAAAACTTATCTGAATACGACAACCAACTCCAATGAGTATGACATGTATTTTGGATTGAGCTGCCTGATCTTTCTATCCAGACTCCCCATTTTTTGTTGAGTTTGTGCCTTCGCCGCTGAACCGCTTATTCAAATCCATTGGACTCATATATCACATCCGATTGACGACATCTTAAAAAACTTTCGCCAACAAATCTCTTTCTTTTCACCTTTCACTTTTCTCTTGAACTCTCCATCGCCTTACGGTGCCCGTGAGGGTTTTCACCAATAAGACTCTCTCATTTTTATTTCTCTCCACTCACTATCGCCTTATGGTGCCTGCAAAGGTTTTCACCAATAAGACTCTCTCATTTTCATTTCTCTCAACTCACCATCGCCTTATGGTGCCTGCAAGGGTTTTCACCAATAAGACTCTCTCAAT
>NW_025884170.1:1733-4560 GCF_002878395.1 Capsicum annuum
CGCCAACAAATCTCTTTCTTTTCACCTTTCACTTTTCTCTTGAACTCTCCATCGCCTTACGGTGCCCGTGAGGGTTTTCACCAATAAGACTCTCTCATTTTTATTTCTCTCCACTCACTATCGCCTTATGGTGCCTGCAAAGGTTTTCACCAATAAGACTCTCTCATTTTCATTTCTCTCAACTCACCATCGCCTTATGGTGCCTGCAAGGGTTTTCACCAATAAGACTCTCTCATTTTCATTTCTCTCAACTCACTATCGCCTTATGATGCCCATGGGGGTTTTCACCAATAAGACTCTCTCATTTTTGTATTTCTTTCCTGATTTCTTATGCTGAGGGAGACAAGTGATCCTCCACAATGTATCATCATATCCATTGCATGCTTAGCCTTAACATTATCAAAAATTGATCTAAAGGATTTTCTTTGGTTGTAACTTGGCTTTTGGTTAAGGTTAGAAAAGATGGTAAGGGGCTCAAATGACACTTGAAGTGGGGGTGGGACTTACAACTTTTGGAATCGACTCAAACAACACATTAACTCATGCCCCAGTTTTGTTGACTGGGTGAATCTTAAATCTTTATTTAGTTGGACCGAGCCCGAAATAGGGTAGCCTACGTATCTCACTCCCGAGAGAGGAGAATCAGGTCGGATGTAGTTCCGTCAGCTTGTTCTTTGTTCTGATTTGATTTTGATTTTTTTTATTTTTTTTATTTTTTTTATTTTTAATTTTTGAACTCTTTCTTTTATTCTCATTTCCTCGACATTTATCTTTGACTCTATTTTAATTCCAAAAGAGGGATATGAAAGAAAGAAAAAGAAGCTCAAACGGGTAAACAAAGGATGACACCATGTTTGGATAGAAGAAGAAAAAAAAATCTTCATCATATCAATCTTAAAAAATGCAAGTACATAAACATGCAATAAACTCAACAAAGGATCAAATATCATACGTAGTATCTTTTGACCATATCAGTATTGATAGCCATTTCTGCCATTTTGCCTTTAACATCTGTCAAATATAAGGCTCCATTGGGCAACACTTTCTTCACAACGAAGGGACCTTGCCAGTTATGGGAGAACTTGCCTTTCGCTTCAGCCTGGTGAGGAAGGATACGTCTCAATACCAACTGACCCACTTCAAAATTCCTGGGACAGACCTTTTTGTTATACGCTCGAGCCATCCTCCTCTGATACAATTGGCCATGACACACAGACGTTAGCTTTTTTTCCTCAATCAAACTCAAATGTTCCAGGCGGGTTTTTACCCATTCGTCATCATCAATCTTTGCTTCTACAATGACTCGAAGAGAGGGAATTTCAAATTCTACAGGGATGACTGCTTTTGTCCCATACACCAATAAATATGGAGTTGCCCCTGTTTAAGTACGAACAGTGGTGCGATAACCTAGCAATGCAAACGGCAACTTTTCATGCCACTGTCCAGACCCTTGTATCATTTTTCGCAGTATCTTTTTTTATATTCTTATTGGCGGCTTCTACAGCACCATTGGCCTTTAGGCGATATGGAGTAGAATTTTGATGTGCGATCTTAAACTGTTGACATACTTCTTGCATCAAATGACTATTGAGATTGGTAGCATTGTCTGTAATGATCATCTTAGGAATTCCAAATCTACAAATGATATTGGCATGAACAAAATCTACCACAGCCTTCTTTGTCACTGACTTGAAAGTTACTGATTCTACCCACTTTGTGAAGTAGTCAATTGCTACCAAAATGAATCTATGCCCATTTGATGCCTTAGGCTCAATCGGTCCAATCACATCCATTCCCCAAGCCATGAACGGCCATGGAGCGGCTATTGCATGCAACTCAACAGAAGGAGATCGTATCAGATCACCGTGTACCTGACATTGATGACACTTTCAAACAAATTGAATAGAATCCCTTTCCGTAGTAAGCCAGTAATAACCTGCTCGAAGAATCTTCTTTGACAAGACATGACCGTTCATGTGTGATCCGTATACTCCACAGTGTATTTCAACCATGATTGCCAAGGCTTCTTTTGCATCTACACACCTTAAAAGTCCCAGATCTGGGGTCCTCTTATACAAGATTCCCCCACTTAAGAAAAATCCACTAGCCAAACGCCTAATAGCCCTCTTTTGATCGTTGGTGGCATATGCTGGGTACTCTCCTGACTGAATGTACCGCTTGATATCCAAGAACCAAGGTTCTCCATCGAGCTCTTCTTCAACCGCATTACAGTAAGCATGCTGATCACGACTCTGTATATGCACTGGATTGATGTAGGCTTTTTTAGGATGTTGGAGCATTGAAGACCGAGTGGCTAAAGCATCAGTAATTTCATTACGAATCCTTAGAATATGCCTAAATTTTACTAACACAAACCGTTGACATAGCTCCTGTAAGCATTGTCGATATCGGATGAGCTTCAAATCTCGCGTCTCTCAATCTCCTTGAATTTGATGGACAAGCAAATCCGAATCCCCCAACACCAATAATTCTTGGACTCCCATATCAATAGCTAACCTTAAACCAAAAATGCAGGCTTCATACTCTGCCATATTGTTAGTACAGTAGAATCGAAGTTGTGCTGTTACCGAAAAATGTTGTCCCGATTCAGAGATAAGAACTGCACCTATTCTAACTCCTTTCATATTGACAGCTCCATCGAAGAATAACCTCCAACTTGGATCAACATCTATGACGACTTTATCGACACACGACACTTCTTCGTTAGGAAAATATGTCTTTAATGGCTCGTACTCTTCATCGATGGGATTCTCAGCAAGATGATCTGCCAAGGCTTGGGCTTTTATGGCGGTTCGAGTCACATATA
>NW_025884171.1:0-735 GCF_002878395.1 Capsicum annuum
CCCATTTATTTTCTGGTAAACAGTTGTATCTACATAAGTTTGCTTCTGCTCCTGTATCTATCATAGGTGTATAATACCTATTATAATATCCTTCTACTATTATTTTTATAAATACATATATTTTCATATCATGTTAAAGCTCTTTTTATGAATAATCTTTCTTTATTATATGTTATAGATAATTGTGTATGTTCTATATTGTATGGTTTTACTTGTTCTAACCATTTTATTTCTAATATTATGTCAGATTTTTGTATTTCCTCCTTTATTTCAAATTCTATTTTTATATTTCTGACTCCTATTATTATTTCTTTTTCTGCCCGTATCTTTAATGTTTATTAGACTTCTTGGTAGATCTGGGTTCTCTACACTTTTTATTAGATATTTTGCTATATAATTTTCTTCTTGTCCTGTGTTTAGAAGTATTAAATATTCTTTTTCATTTATTGTTCCTGTTATATAATATTGATTTAAATTAACTGTTGAAGTTGTTTCATAACTTGTTCTTTTTTATGAGCTTGATGATTCTGATTTTTCATAAGCTATTCTTTTTGTTGTGCTTATTCTATCGTTTATTATTTCTAAATCTTCTTCTATATCTGTGTCTTTGTAACTATAATCATTATTATCAATTGTTTTTACAAATTCTTCGAAAGGACTTTCTATTTGTATTTTATTAATTTTATTTTTTCCTGTTATTTTATATTTTGTTGTTAATACATATAGATTTTTACA
>NW_025884171.1:835-7065 GCF_002878395.1 Capsicum annuum
TTCTTGGAGTTAGTTCTATTCCTGATATTTTCCAATATAATACTAATGATTTATCTATATTTTTATCTGTTATTGTTACTAAATAATTCGCACTTATTATTAATTTAAATTTTTGGTATATTAAATTTCCTTTTATGGCAGTTATTATATTTTTTCTATAGGTTTTATAATTCTATCATCTGCTAAATATAATTCTATTGGTGTATCTATTCCTTCTCTAAAACATGTTTTTATTAATATCTCTGTTCCTCCAAGGTGTACATATTTTATTGGGTCTTTCTTTTTTATATCGTTTATTTCTTTATTAATTATTCTTTTTGTTACTAGTGGTATACTAGCTCTACTTTTGCATATCTATAGTCTATTACATGTTCATTTTGGCTGACTACATAGTGTTCTTTCTTTTTTCTACTAAATATATTTTTTATTGTTGGTATTTTAAATATTTTATCTACACTTAAGTCTAACTCTTTTCTTTTTATTTTGTCAAATATATTACTGTCAAATATTATTTTTTGATCTGGTCCTTCTTCATTTAAATATTCTTCCTTTGCTATAATTTTTATATTTTCTTCAGTTATTTGATTCATTTTTATATCTTCTTCAGTCATTTGATTCATCTATTTCATTATCTGTTTCATTTTCCGAAATTTCATATATATTATCTTCACTTTCCAATTCGTAATCTTTATATTCTATTTGCATATACTCTGCATTTTCTATCTTTATTTCTGATATTTGTTTCTTTTTTGAATTTTTAGGCACTTTACAATCTCTGCCTAAATGTTCTAATTTTCCACAATTATAACAAATACATTCTTTTATAGATTTCTTTTTCCTATATGGTCTTTTATGTTTATAATTTTTTACATAATATCTTTTCTTGGTTTCTTATATTTATATTTTGATTTTTTGTATTTCTTATATTTCTTATGTCTTTCTTTTCTTATAATATCTTTCTTCACATCCAAATGGAGGTGCTATTTTATCTTTGCAACATGTTAAATTTCTCATTAATGTCTTTTCCATTTTTATTTCTTCTCTATATTTTTCACATAGATTTCTATACGATTATTGTAAAGATTTTATTCTTGCTACTAGGGTATCTACTGTTTTTGTTTCATCCCAACTCTTTATTATTTTTGAACTAAATGGTTCAGGTAATTTAATAAAATATAATCTTCTTATTTCTTTACTTACTTCTATATTATATGTTCCTTTATAATAAAATTCTTTAAACGCGCACGTATACTCATCTATATAACACATATTACATATTGCTAGTTTTAACATTAAATTTCTATTTATATCCTTTTCTTTATTTTGCTCTTCTTCTTCAGTTGTTACACCGCTAAATTTATCTATTATAGCTATTTCATATTTTTTCAATATTTCTGTTGATAGTATTTTAGTAGTTGTTGATGTTCCTTCTGTTTTATTATCAAATTTTAATGTTTTTTTACTTTTTTCGGCTAAGTTTAAAAACTATAATATTACTGTTCTTATTAATGTCTTTTCTATATATTCTTGTGTGTTTGTTGTATCTATTTTATCATCTAATAATTGTTTTGACATGTATCCTATCCATAGTTGTATTGTTTTATTTGTGTCTATTACACAGTCTAAATCTAAAAAGTTGTAATTAATTATTTTTCTATCGTTATTTTTAATTTCTTACATTTTTTAGATATTATTTGTTTTAATTCTTTATATTTTTGTATTTCTGTACGTTATTCATCTAAACAATATTTATAATATTTTAGTGGATATCTAAATCTAATTTTATCATAATTTATAAATTAATCAAATAAATTCAAATATATACTACTTCCGTAACTTTAAACAATATAGGCTCTGATACCAATTATAGGGGGTGCGGATAACTTGGATAACTTAAATAGATCTATTACCTTACAATTGGTATCAGAGCCTATATTGTTTAAAGTTACGGAAGTAGTATATATTTGAATTTATTTGATTAATTTATACATTATGATAAAATTAAATTTAGATATCCACCAAAATATTATAAATATTGTTTAGATGAATAACGTACATGAATTACAAAAATATATAGAATTAAAAGAAATAATATCTGAAAACGTAAAGAATTAAAAATAAGGATAGAAAGACTACAGTATAACATAATTAACGGAGTTAGTAAAAATTAAATAAATACGCAAAAAAAAGAAATATCAAATTTAGAATCAGCAATAGATAATCTAGAATATATATATCAACATAACCTATATATGTTTAAATAAAATGAACAAAGAAGAATTTATATTAGGAATTTAATGTTAAAACTAGCAATATGTAATATGTGTTATATAGATGAGTATACGTGCGCATTTAAAGAATATTACTATAAAGAAACATATAATATAGAAGAAAGTAAAGAAATAAGAAGATTATATTTTAGTAAGAATAAAAATTTTACAACAATGGTATAGAAATATATGTGAAAAATATAGAGAAGAAATAAAAATGGGAAAAACGTTAATAAGAAATTTAGCATGTTGCAAAGATAAAATAGGACCTCAATTTGGATAAAAAAAAATGAAAAAGACATAAGAAATATAAGAAATACAAGAAATCAAAATATAAATATAAGAAACCAAGAAAAAGATATTATGTAAAAAATTATAAACATAAAAGACCATATAGGAAAAAGAAATCTATAAAAGAATGTACTTGTTATAATTGTGGAAAACTAGGACATTTAGCTAGAGATTGTAAAATTCCTAAAAATCAAAAAAGAAACAAATATCAGAAATAAAGATAGAAAATGCAGAGTATATGCAAATAGATTATATGGATTACAAATTAGAAAGTGAACATAGTATATATGAAATTTCGAAAAATGAAACAGATAATGAAATGGATAGTGAATTAAATGAATCAAATGACTGAATAAGATATAAAATAATAACAAAGGAAGAATATTTAATTGAAGAAGGAATAGATCAAAAAATAATATTTGATAGTCATATATTTGATGAAATAAAAGTAAAAGAGTTAGACTAAGTGTAAAAAAATATTTAAAATACCAACAATGAAAAATATATTTAGTAGAAAAAAGGAAGAATACTACGTAGTAAGCCAAAAAAAACATGTAATAGATTGTAGATATGCAAAAGGAAGAGTTAGTATACCACTAGTAACAAAAAGAACAATTAATAAAGAATTAAACGATAGTAAAGACCCAATAAAATATGTACATCTTGGAGGAACAGAGATATTAATAAAAGCATATTTTAGAGAAAGAATAGATACACCAATAGAATTATATTTAGCAGATGATAGAATTATAAAACCTATAGAAAAAGGTATAATAACTGCCATAAAAGGAAATTTAATATACCAAAAATTTAAATTTATAATAAGTACGAATTATTCAGTAGCAATAACAGATAAAAATATAGAGAAATCATTAGTATTATATTGAAAAATATCAGGAATAGAACTAATCCCAGGAAGTAATATTTATAGCAAGATGTAAAAATCTATATGTATTAACAACAAAACATAAAATAACAGGAAAAAATAAAATTAATAAAATACAAATAGAAAGTCGTTTCGAACAATTTGTAAAAACAATTGATAATAATGATTATAGTTACAAAAACATAGATATAGAAGAAGATTTAGAAATAATAAATGATAGAATAAGCACAACAAAAAGAATAGCTCATAAAAAATCAGAATCATCAAGCTCATAAAAAATCAGAATCATCAAGCTCATAAAAAAGAATAAGTTATGAAACAAATTCAACAATTAATTTAATTCAATATTATATAACAGGAACAATAAATGAAAAAGAATATTTAATACTCCTAAACACAGAACAAGAAGAAAATTATGTAGGAAAATATCTAGTAAAAAGTGAAGAAATAAAATCTAATAGTAATATATGCCCAAATCTACCAAGGAGTCTAATAAACATTAAAGATACGGTAGAAAAAGGAATAATAATAGGAGTTAGAAAAATAAAAATAGAATTTAAAATAAAGGAAGAAATGCAAAAAGAAGACATAATGTTAGGAATAAAATGGTTAGAACAAGTAAAACCATACAATATAGAACATACACAATTATCTATAATATATAATAAAGAAAGATTATTAATAAAAAGAGCTTTGACATGATATGAAAATATATGTACTTGTAAAAATAACAGTAGAAGGATATTATAATAGGTATTATACAACTATAATAGATACTGGAGCAGAAATAAACTTATGTAGATACAACTGTTTACCAGAAAGTAAATGGGATAAATTAAAAACACCAATAGTAGTCAAAGGATATAATAATGAAGGAAGCTTAATTACATATAAAGCTAAAAAGTTAAAAATACAAATATGGGATAAAATAATAACAATAGAAAAAATCTATAATTATGAACTAACATCAAAAGATATGTTTTTAGGAATGTTATTTTTAGATAAATTATATCCACATATAATAACTAAAACATATTGGTGGTTTACAACACCATTTAAACAAAAAGTAAAAGCAAAAAGAGTTATTAATAAAATAAGAAAGAAAACTGATTGGATAGAAGGAAGTGAAAAAATTACACAAAAGTTAGAAAATATAAAAACTACAGAAGACACAGTAGAACTAGTTGTATTTTCGATAAATAAAAAAGAAATAACTATATTTTCAATAGATAAGGTAGAAATAATAAAGAAAAAAAATTAAAACAATTATATAGTGAAGATCCATTAAAAGGATAGGAAAAACATAAAACTACTATCAAAATTGAATTAATAGATAAAAATAGCATAATAACTCAAAAACCATTAACATATAATTTTGACGATTTAAAAGAATTTAAAATGCATATAGATGAATTATTAGAAAAACAGTATATACAAAAAAGCAATAGTAAACACAATAGTCCAGCATTTATAGTAAATAAACATAGTGAACAAAAAAGAGGAAAAAGTAGAATGGTCATTAATAATAGAAACCTAAATGCAAAAACTATGACATATAATTATTCAATATCAAATAAGATACTAAAAATTAGACAAATACAAGGATATCATTATTTTAGTAAATTTGATTGTAAATCAGGATTTTACCACTTAAAGTTAGATGAAAATTCTAAGGAATTAACCACATTTACGGTACCACAAGAATTTTACGAATGAAACGTATTACCATTTGGATATAAAAATGCACCAGGTAGATACCAACATTTTATGGATAGTTATTTTAAACAATTACCTAATTGTATAGTATACATAGATGATATAATACTATATAAAAAACTAAAAAAGAACATTTAAAATTATTAAAATAATTTACAAATATAATAGAAAAATCGGGAATAAGTTTAAGTTAAAAGAAAGCTGAAATTATGAAAACCAGATAGAGTTTTTAGGAATACAAATAGATAAAAGTGGAGTAAAAATGCAACAACATATAGTACAAAAAATAATAAATTCAAAAGAAAAACTAGATACAAAAAGGAAATTACAATAATTTTTAGGATTAGTAAACCAAGTAAGAGAATATATACCAAAATTAGCAGAAAACCTAAAGCCTTTACAGAAAAATTTAAAAAGGATATAGAATATAATTACAACGAAGAAGATAAAAAACAAGTTCAAAAAATAAAAATATTTTGTAAAGAGTTACCAAAATTACAATTCCCAGACGAAAATAAAAAATTTATATATATAGTAGAAGCAGATGCTAGTGAATATAGTTATGGAGGAGTACTTAAATATAGATATGAAGAAGAAAAATTAGAACATCATTGTAGATACTACTCAGGTACGTTTAATGAAACAGAAATAAAATGGGAAATAAATAGAAAAGAATTATGTTCATTATATAAATGTTTATTAGCATTTGAGCCATATATTGTATACAACAAATTTATTGTACAACCAGATAATACACAGATACGCTGGTGGTTAACAAAGAAAATACAAAATTCAGTTACAACGAAAGAAATTTAGTGACTAGTATTGAATATATTAAATTTTGCATTTACAATTGAAGAAATTAGTACTAACAAAAATGTTATTGCAGATTACATATCAATACAAAGCTTCACAGACTGATATAATAGAAGATGATGCTTTAGAAAAAATACTCAAAATCCTAATTACGCTTTTAATGAAAGTGGACAGTATGGGTAATGAAATAGAAAAGCTAAAGACTAATGAAGTTAGACTTCAGTTTAACTTCATTAGTCTTTAGCTTTTCT
>NW_025884171.1:7165-15059 GCF_002878395.1 Capsicum annuum
AACAAAAATGTTATTGCAGATTACATATCAATACAAAGCTTCACAGACTGATATAATAGAAGATGATGCTTTAGAAAAAATACTCAAAATCCTAATTACGCTTTTAATGAAAGTGGACAGTATGGGTAATGAAATAGAAAAGCTAAAGACTAATGAAGTTAAACTGAAGTCTAAAGCTATAAATCAGCTAACTCAGCCGTGTGCAGAGCTATGTCGATCGGAAGACATTAAAATTCCAGAGCTAAAAGGAGACGTTGGGACACTTCTTAAAATCCATAACGTTTATCAATCCACAATTGCAGGTAGAAGCAAAGGAGTTAGTGGACAGAGATACCAGAACATGAACATGAATAAGATATTTGAAAAATCATTTACACCAAAAACACAAAAAGACCCCTTGTTCATACCCCCACAAATTATCACATATCGAGATAGTTTGAACCAAGATAAAAAAGCTTATAACCATATAGCCCGAGGATATTTAGAAAATATCGATAAAGTACAAACTTTTCTAAACCTTAACCCCAAAGCTACAAATATCCAAGAACCAAACACAAACTATATAACCTAAAAATTGCAAGGTTACAACAAGCTAATCGCACTGCCCAAAACCAACTCAAGCTTAATACAAACTTGTTTCGACTATGGATTATTAAATACCGTATATACCCAAGATGGAGAAGAACTAACAGCTATAGAAGAATTACATAAAGTATTCACCACCTATAAAAGAGTAACCAAAGGAAATCTATTTTATATAAAGTTTTATACTGCACCAACAGAGATATTATACAACGAGATCGAACCAGTTATACAAATTGTAAAAATAGAATTAACCAGAGATATGATTATACTGGAAGATATTGTGTAGCAGTCAGAGATACCCAAAATCGAGATATCTGATTTTTATGCAAATAAATGACTTATTGAAATAGCTATAATTATTCAAAAATTAGCAAATAATTATATCAATGGAAACCCAATATGGAGCTATTATTCAAGAGATCACCAAATGATTTATTCAAATTCAAGAGGACTACGAAAAACAGATATGGAAGATGTTAGGCAATGGATAATGGCGTTACTTAAACTAGAAAAACAATCTACTGCAAGAGCAATTAGGAAGGGATTTATTTCAGATGGATTATTAACAAGATACTGCAAGATAATTGGACATAAATATCCAGACCATCAATGTTCTAGATGTAATGGAGAAGATAATATTATCCCGGAAGTCCGGCTAGAATAAAAGAAAAAATTAACCAAGAAGATAAGGATGCCAGCTAGAAGATAAAAAATCAACGGAGCAATAATGGAAGAGAAAAAAGACAAAATAGTAAAAGTTATGTAAGAAAATGACATGTGAATAGTTTCCTTGACTTTAGATACGTAAGTTATTATAGCATTTACTAGTTTTTGATAACTTTTTAACTTTTCTATGGCAAAGTGCCATTATTATATAGCTTTAGTCTTTATTAATTTTGTCTTTTTGTAGAATAATCTTAAGATTTTTTATAAAGTCTTTTGCATATAGGACAAGTGTAAAGTAGAAAATAGTTTACATGTAAAATGTGTAAATTAGGAATAGTAGTAGGAATAGTTTCTTTTTCTCCTATAAATATGTAAGCCATTCGGCAAGATAAAGGCAAGACTTTCATGTGTTGAAAGTAAGCCTCCTCCTTTGTAAACAAACTTTTGATTATTTAATAAAAAGTAGATATATTTTCAAGGAAAAGTTATGGATAAACAAAGCCCAGAATTATCAAACCTACCAGAACAGACATATTTATTTACGATTATGAATAGCTAAATTCTAAATTCCTGACAATAATGATATGATAAAATAAGTTCATGATAGTTACTTTATAGTAGAATTATTCGAAAAATAGCATGTTAAGAAGTTTATTAGCAAAGTGGAAAAGGAGAAAAATCCCTAAGAACTATGCCATCCTAAAGGTGGAACCGGTGAGGCAAGAAAGCCGTGATAGGAGAGTAGCCAGAGTAGAGGCGCTGTTTAAGAAAAAAGTATCCGGATTACCATGCTAATAGTGACCGAAGAACATGTTATTTAAGAATAATCTAGTATATAGTAATCTAAAATGATCATATTTTGTTATGTGTATGATTGAAGGGAATATTTTAAAAAAATATCATATGAAAAATGAATACTTATTTATCTGACGAAATGGTAGATAAATTTAAAATACTTGTTTTGTATGTACTTAAGGATATAGAAATTGTAGATATAAGAAAAATCATATTGGAAAAAATATTTGATAGATATTTTATGATTAGAATAAATTACATACCTCACCTACCTACTTATTCTTACAAAAATACTTACATACCAAACCTACACATCAACAATGATAAATTACGTATATTGGAAAATGGATATGAAATATATACAATTAATAGAAAAACTAATGAAAACAAATTTAGAAGAATATATGAGAACTAAAGATATAAAATATATAGAATTCCTTAATGAAAATATAGAGGAATTATTAAGATTAAAATGAACAACTAATAAATACTATAATAAAGAAATTAATTACTAGAATTCAATTCCAAGTTATCCAAGTTATTCGTATAAAGCTAAGCATAATATGGATAATATGACAAGATATATATCTGATGAAACTAAGATACTAGTTTTATATATCATAAAAGACTTAGAATTAGAAGACATAAAGAAAATAATATGGGAAAAAATATTTGATTATGAAGATGACTTACTAAGTACTAATTGGATAGAAGATGAATTAGAACATATAGATTTCTATGGTAGAAATAATTCAGACAGTTATTATTCAGATGAATATTAGACAGATTAAAAATGTTAGAATATATTAATAGAGTTAGAGAAAAAACAAATTTGGTTATACGAAGAAATTAATTATAGAAACCAGCTTAGAAAAGGAAGAGAACAATTAAAAGAAAGATTAATTTGGATAAATAAAACCATAAAACATCTAGAATCAAAAGCCAGTTTAGAATATGATTTAGACATGGAATTATTCATAGACAAAAAAGACAGGATAATTAATGAAATAGATAACCTAGAATTTAATATCAGATATAGTATAATTAGAATAAATTATTATAATGAAATTTGCAGTATCACAACTTATTTAGGATAAAATGATAGACTATGAGTATTTAAAATATTGGAGACAAGATATGGAAGAAATAAGATTAACAAAAATACTTATGAAAGAGAATTTAATTAAATATTTTAGAACAAAAGATATAAAATATTTAGAATACCTCCAAAATAAAATACAAGAATTACAAAGACTAAGAGAAAAAAACTAAAGAATATTACAGTAAAGCATTTAATCAAATACCATCCAATCACCCCTAAGATATGAACATTAATAAAATTAAAATAACAACAACAACAACAAACCCAGTATATTCCCACGTTGTGGGGTCTGGGAAGGGTAAAATGTACGCAGTCCATACCACTACCCCTGAAGGAGTAGAGAGGCTGTTTCCGATAGACCCCGGCTCAAGACAAAAGACCGTAGACCAACAGTCGTGCATCATGATAAAGAACAAAGAACCAACATCCACAAAAATAAAGTATACTTAACCAAAAGGCAAGCAATATGCTAAAGTAACAAAAGAACCAACATTCACAAAAAAAACAGTATAATTAACAACCCAAGGACCCCCTCCCCCATAACTGGAACTCCCAACCAAGCTATCCTTAAACCTCCTAACTACGGACTACGACTCGACCACCCACCTTAGCCTTCTAGTTTAATACTCTTCCTCCAAACCTTCCTATCTAGGGTCATGTCCTCAGTAAGCTGTAACTGTTCCATGTCACGTCTAATCACTCCTCGCCAGTACATTTTTGGTTTACCCCTACCCCGCTTGAAACCCTCCAAGGCCAACCTCTCACATCTACGGACTGGGGCATCCGTGCCCCTTCTTATCACGTCGCCAAACCATCTCAACCTCACTTCCCGCAACTTATCCTCCACCGAAACCACACCCACCTTCTCCCGAATAGTCTCATTCCTGACCCTGTCCGCCTTCGTAAATCCACACATCCAACGCAACATTCTCATTTTCGCAACCTTCAACTTTTGGACGTGAGAATTCTTAACAGGCCAACACTCCGCCCCATATAACATGGCCGACCGGACCGCAGCTCTATAGAATTTACCTTTAAGATGAAGAGGCACCTTCTTATCGCATAAAATTCCCGAGGCAAGCCTCCATTTCGTCCAACCTGCCCCAATACGATGGGAGACATCCTCATCAATCTCTCCATTCCCCTGGATCATAGACCCAAAATACTTAAAACTGCTCCTACAAACCACCTATGACTCCAACTGCACCACCACATTGTCCTCTTGCCTCAAGTCGCTAAACTTGCACCCTGAGTACTCCGTCTTGGTCCTACTCAACCTGAATCCTTTAGATTTCAGGGTCTGTCTCCAAACCTCCAACTTATCATTAACACCTCGGCGCGACTCATCAATCAAAACTACATCATCCGCAAAGAGTATACACCAAGGAACCTCCCCTTGTATATTTCGCGTCAACACATCCATCACCAAGGAGAATAGGAACGGGCTAAGATTCGATCCCTGGTGCAGCCCTATCAAGACCGAAAAGTGCCCGAAATCCCCTCCCACCGTCCTTACCTGAGTCTTCGCCCCCTCATACATGTCCTTAATCGAACGGATGTACGCCACTGGTATCCCTCTCGTCTCCAAACATCTCCACAGAACCTCCCTAGGAACCTTGCCATACGCCTTTTCCAAGTCGATAAACACCAAGTGTAGATCCCTCTTCCTCTCTCTATATCATTCTACCAGCCTCCGCACAAGGTGAATTGCCTCAGTCGTCGATCGACCAGGCATAAATCCAAATTGATTCTCCAAAATAGGCACTATCTTCCTCAACCTCCGCTCCACCACCCTCTCCCAAATCTTCATCGTATGACAATAAAATTAAAATAAATAAACTAAAAATAAAAATGTTTAGAGAAGTTAAGAAATATCCAATCAAATACTATATAGTTTTTATATATAGTAGTATATCATCTGTGTATATTATACAATTAAGTAATTGTTTAAAGTAACTACCCATAAAATGTTGGTATCTACCTGGTGCATTTTTATATCCAAATGGTAATACATTCCATTCATAAAATCCTTGTGGTACCGTAAATGCGGTTAATTCCTTAGAATTTTCATCTAACTTTAAGTGGTAAAATCCTGATTTACAATCAAATATACTAAAATAATTATATCCTTATATTTGTCTTATTTTTAGTATCTTATTTGGTATTGGATAATTATATTTCATAGTTTTTGCATTTAGGTTTCTATAATCAATAACCATTCTACTTTTTCCTCGTTTTTGTTCACTATGTTTATTTATTATAAATGCTGGACTATTGTGTTTACTATTGTTTTTTTTGTATATACTGTTTTAATGTCTTTCGATCGACATAGCTCTGCACACTGCTGAGTTAGCTGGTTCATAGCTTTAGACTTCAGTTTAACTTCATTAGTCTTTAGCTTTTCTATTTCATTACCCATACTGTCCACTTTCTTTGAAAGTGTAGTTAGGGTTTTGAGTATTTTTTCTAAAGCATCATCTTCTATTATATCTGTCTGTGAAGCTTTGTATTGATATGTAATCTGCAATAGCATTTTTGTTAGCACTAATTACTTCAATTGTAAATGTAAAATTTAATATATTCAATACTAGTCTCCAAATTTCTTTCGTTGTAACTGAATTTTGTATTTTCTTTGTTAACCACCAACGTACCTGTGTATTATCTATTCGTACAATAAATTTGTTGTACACAATATATGACTCAAATGCTAATAAACATTTATATAATGAATAATTCTTTTCTATTTATTTACCATTTTATTTCTGTTTCATTAAACGTACCTGAGTAGTATCTACAATGATGTTTTAATTTTTCTTCTTCATATCTATATTTAAGTACTCCTCCATAACTATATTCACTAGCATCTGATTCCACTATACATATACATTTTTTATTTTCGTCTGGGAATTGTAATTTTGGTAACTCTTTACAATGTATTTTTATTTTCTGAACTTGTTTTTTTATCTTCTTCGTTGTAATTATATTCTATATCCCTTTTTAATTTTTTCTGTAAAGGTTTTAGGCTTTCTGCTAATTTTGGTATATATTATCTTACTTGATTTACTAATCCTAAAAATGATTGTAATTTCTTTTTTGTATCTAATTCTTCTTTTGAATTTATTATCTTTTGTACTATATGTTGTTGCATTTTTACTCCACTTTTATCTATTTGTATTCCTAAAAAATCTATCTGGTTTTTCATAATTTCGGCTTTCTTTTCACTTAAACTTATTCCCAATTTTTCTATTATATCTGCAACTTGTTCTAATAATTTTAAATGTTCTTCTTTAGTTTTTGTATATGGTAGTATATCATTTATTTATACTATACAATTAGGTAATTGTTTAAAATAACTATCCATAAAATGTTGGTATCTAACTGGTGCATTTTTATATCCAAATGGTAATACGTTTCATTCATAAAATCCTTGTGATACCGTAAATGTGGTTAATTCCTTAGAATCTTCATCTAACTTTAAGTGGTAAAATCCCGATTTACAGTCAAATTTACTAAAGTAGTTATATTCTTGTATTTGTCTTATTTTTAATATCTTATTTGGTATGGGATAATTATATGTCATGGTTTTTGTATTTAGGTTTCTATAATCAATAATCATTCTACTTTTTCCTCTTTTTTGTTCACTATGTTTATTTACTATAAATGCTGGACTATTGTGTTTACTATTGCTTTTTTGTATATACTATTTTTCTAATAATTCATCTATATGCATTTTAAATTCTTTTAAATCGTCAAAATTGTATGTTAATGGTTTCTGAGTTATTATGCTATTTTTATCTATTAATTCAATTTTTATAGTAGTTTTATTTTTTCACATCCTTTTAATGGATCTTCACTATATAATTCTCTAAATTTTTTCTTTATTATTTCTGCCTTATCTATTAAAAATATAGTTATTTCTTTTTTATTTATCAAAAATACAACTAGTTCTACTGTATCTTCTCTATTTTTTACACTTTCTAACATTTGTGTAATTTTTTCACTTCCTTTTACCCAATTAGTTTTCTTTCTTGTTTCTTAATAACTCTTTTTGCTCTTACATTTTGTTTACATGGTGTTGTAAACCACCAATCTGTTTTAGTTATTATATGTGGGTATAATTTATCTAAAAATAGCATTCCTAAAAACATATATTTTGATGTTAGTTCATAATTATAGATTTTTTCTATTGTTATTATTTTATCTCATGTCTGTATTTTTACATTTTTAGCTTTATATGTAACTAAGCTTCCTTCATTATTAAATCCTTTGACTACTATTGGTGTTTTTAATTTATCCCATTTACTTTCTGGTAAACAGTTGTATCTACATAAGTTTGCTTCTGCTCCTGTATCTATCATGGGTGTATAATATCTATTTTAATATCCTTCTACTATTATTTTTACGAGTACATATATTTTCATATCATGTTAAAGCTCTTTTTATGAATAATCTTTCTTCATTATATGTTATAGATAATTGTGTATGTTCTATATTGTATGGTTTTACTTGTTCTAACCATTTTATTTCTAATATTATGTCTGCTTTTTGCATTTCTTCCTTTATTTCAAATTCTATTTTTCTTTTTCTTGCTCCTATTATTATTTCTTTTTCTGCCGTATCTTTAATGTTTATTAGACTCCATGGTAGATCTGGGCATATATTACTATTAGATTTTATTTCTTCACTTTTTACTAGATATTTTGCTATATAATTTTCTTCTTGTCCTGTGTTTAGGAGTATTAAATA
>NW_025884172.1:0-3914 GCF_002878395.1 Capsicum annuum
TGTGTCCAGGAGTCCATCGTGGTGTGTATTGTGTATATATATGTATTTTCCCCTTCTGGTCCTTTCTTTTTGGACAAGAAAAAAAAAGAGGGGGGGTTGTGACGTGGGGTAGGGTTAGGTAGGGGTAAGTAGAGGGTAATTTGTCATTTTCTTATTGGGGAGGGTTGTTAGGATGTTAAAAGAATAAAAGTTTGTTAAGAATTTTGTTGAGAGTTACTTTTTTTGTATTTTTGTGGGATGTAATCACGTGGGTGAGGGTACATGATATGATAAGGTAGAAATGAATAAAATCAAACTTTTGAGGGGGAAAAAATTACGTGTCTACATCATGCCCCCTTTGAATGTAAACATGCAGTGTTTTCAGACAAAGAAGTAGACAACGAGACAGAATTTTGTCCCGACCATTATTCAAAGGAAGAAACAGAAGAAAGAAGGACTACCGGGTCTTGAATTAGGACAGCCTATCCACCCAAGTTATGAGGGGATCAAGTGACAAGTATCTCCAAGGATTGGACGGAGATGGACTATACCGAGTTGGAGAGTCGAGTGAGGTTCCGTCGAGGTTCCGGTCCGCGGCTCGGTTATTACATCAAAAATGAAAATTACAAGTTAAAACATAAATGAAATTACAAAAATCCTATCTATACAACTTTTGTTAGTTCTTGACTCGACTTTTATCACCCTATTCTTCAGGCGGGCCCCTGACTTGCCATTTCTTTCAACTTGTTGTTTGGCTTTCAATTACTTCGCTTTGTTGCTTGACTTTTCGTTTCTTCACCTTATTCTCCTAGCGGGCTCCTGACTTGTTATTTCATCACCCTGTTCTTCAGGCTGGCTCCTAACTTGCTATTTCATCACCCTGTTCTTCAAGCGGGCTCCTGACTTGCTATTTCATCACCCTGTTCTTCAGGCGGGCTCCTGAAACCCAAAATTAAAACTAGAATGAAAATTATACCAAATAAGAATTATAATAAAGTGGTATTTCATTTTTGAAAGCGTTGTCCCATTTTTCAGGGGGTCCTGAACATAAAGTAAAATCCCGTTTTTCAAGAGGGTCCTGAACAGAAAGTAAAATCTCATTTTTCAGGAGGGTCCTGAACAGAAAGTAAAATCCCATTTTTCAGGAGGGTCCTGAACATAAAGTAAAATCCCATTTTTCAGGAGGGTCTTGAACATAAATTAAAAATCCCATTTTTCAGGTGGGTCCTGAACACAAAGTAAAAATCCCATTTTTCTGGTGGGTCCTGAACACAAAGTAAAGTCCCATTTTTCAGGAGGGTCCTGAACATAAAGTAAAATCCCATTTTTCAAGTGGGTCCTGAACTCAAAGTAAAGTCCCATTTGTCTGTAATGATCATCTTAGGAATTCCAAATCTATAAATAATATTGGCATGAACAAAATCTACCACAGCTTTCTTTGTCACTGACTTGAAAGTTATTGCTTCCACCCACTTTGTGAAGTAGTCAATGGCTACCAAAATGAACCTATGTCCATTTAATGCCTTCGGCTCAATTGGTCAAATCACATCCATTTCCCAAGCCACGAACGGCCATGGAGCGGCCATTGCGTGCAACTCAACAAGAGGGGAACGTATCGGATCACCGTGTACCTGACATTGATGACACTTTCGAACAAATTGAATAGAATCCCTTTCCATAGTAAGTCATTAATAACCTGCTCGAAGAATCTTTTTTGACAAGATATGACCGTTCATGTGCGATCCGCATACCCTAGAGTATATTTCAACCATGATTGCTGAGGCTTCTTTTGTATCTACACACCTTAAAAGTCCCAGATCTGGGGTCCTCTGATACAAGATTCCCCCACTTAAGAAAAATCCACTAGCCAAATGCCTAATAGTCCTCTTTTGATCGTTGGTGGCATATGCTGGGTATTCTCCTGACTGAATGTACTGCTTGATATCCAAGAACCAGGGTTCTCCATCGAGCTCTTCTTCAATCGCATTACAGTAAGCATGCTGATTACGACTCTGTATATGCACTGGATCGACGTAGGCTTTATTAGGATGTTGGAGCATTGAAGACAGAGTGGCTAAAGCATCCTACATTTTACTAACACAAATCGTTGACATAGCTCCTGCAAGTATTGTCGATACGGGATGAGCTTCAAATCTCGAGTCTCCCAATTGCCTTGATTTGATGGATGAGCAAATCCGAATCTCCCAACACCAATAATTCTTAGACTCCTATATCAACAGCTAACCTCAAACCAAGAATGCAGGCTTTATGCTCTGCCATATTGTTAGTACAGTAGAATCGAAGTTGTGCTTTCACCGAAAAATATTGTCCCAATTCAGAGATAAGAACTGCACCTATTTCGACTCCTTTCATATTGACAGCTCCATCGAAAAATAACCTCCAACCTGGATCAGCATCTATAACGACTTCATCGACACATGACACTTCTTCGTCAGGAAAATATGTTTTGAATGGCTCGTACTCTTCATCGATGGGGTGCTCAACAAGATGATCTGCTAAGGCTTGGGCTTTCATGACGGTTCGAGTCACATATACAATGTCGAACTCGGTAAGCAATATTTGCCACTTTGCCAATCGAACCGTTGGCATAGACTTCTGAAAGATATACTTCAAAGGATCCATGCGGGAGATGAGATAAGTAGTATAGGATGAGAGATAATGCTTCAACTTCTGTGCCACCCAAGTTAGGGCACAACACGTCCTTTCAAGAAGGGTATACCCGGCCTCATATGCGGTGAAATTCTTGCTAAGATAATAAATAGCCTGCTCCTTTTTTCCTGTGACATCATGTTGACCCAGGACATAGCCGAAAGAATTATCCATGACTGATAAATATAAGATCAACGGCCTACCAGGCTCTGGGGGTACCAGCACGGGCGGATTTGACAAATATCTTTTGATTCGATCGAACGCTTCTTGACATTCTTCAGTCCATTTTACCGTAACACTCTTTTTCAGCAACTTGAATATGGGCTCACAAGTGGTTATGAGTTGAGCAATAAACCTGCTAATGTAGTTCAGTCTACCAAGCAAACTCATCACCTCTATTCTATTCTTGGGCGGGGGAAAATCCTGAATGGCTTTGATTTTCGAGGGATCCAATTCAATTCCCCGATGGCTGACTACAAACCCTAACAGCTTTCCAGAGGGAACTCCAAATACATATTTTGTCGGGTTGAGTTTGAGATTATACCTGCGAAGCCTTTCAAAGAACTTTCTTAAATCTTTTACATGGTCGGCTTGACTTTTTGACTTAATGATCACATCATCCACGTAGACCTCAATCTCCTTATGCATCATGTCATAAAACATAGTGGTCATGGCTCTCATGTATGTTGCTCCAGTATTCTTCAAACCGAACGGCATCACTCCGTAACAATAAGTTTCCCATGGTGTGATAAAAGATGTCTTCTCCGCGTCTTCATCATACATAATGATCTGGTGATATCCGGCATAGCAATCTACAAAAGAGGCAACCTCGTGTTTAGCACAATTGTCTAACAAAATATGGATGTTGGGTAGTGGAAAATTATCTTTCGGACTAGCTTTGTTCAAATCACGGTAATCAACACACACTCGAATTTTGCCATCTTTCTTTAGTACGGGAACAACATTGGATAACCACATGGGATAGCGAGCCACTCGAATTACTTTGGCTTCAAGTTGTTTCATGATTTCCTCTTTAATTTTAATACTTACATCTGTTTTAAACTTCCTTAACTTCTATTTGACAGGAGGGAACGCGGGATCAGTTGGCAATTTGTGAGCCACTAATTCAGTACTTAAACCAGGCATATCATCATAAGACCATACGAAAACATCCTTATAATCAATTAATGCTTGAATCATTCCCTCTTTTAGCCATGGCAAAGCATGTACACTGATTTTAGTTTCCCTAACCTCTTCTTGATCCC
>NW_025884173.1:0-4104 GCF_002878395.1 Capsicum annuum
CACCATTCATGTATATATACTACTACTTATAAAATATACTACATTATATATACATTACAATATATATAGATATACTTATATACTAGTTTATAAAACATATACACATGTATACGTTAAATATACATTTCTATAGAAGATATATGCACAAATATACAAAACATCTGCTACTTAATATAATAAATTAATAATATTTAGTAGTAAATTAATAATATGTTAGAAGTAAGTTTTTAATTTAAAGTAGAAAACTAGAAATTCAATTTAAAATTTTAAATCGTTAAATGAAAAAATATAAAAAGCAAGGACTAAGGAGTGAATGAATTTGGAAAATGTGAATGAATTAGGAAAGTTTTATTGATTGCAAAATGATCCAAAATTTATAATTATATGAATGAAAAATCTACAAATTATGCTTCATTTTTTCCAACTCATTCATGTTAATATTAACGGGAACTTGCATAGGATAGTCGAAGTCAACGGGGGCAAAACCATGCATTGGACTTGATTCTACTGAGTTCTCCCATGAAGTCATAATTTCTTCAAGTTTCAGCTCGTCGCTCGGCTCCGGTTCTATTCCTTGGTTTCTTCTTTCCGCTCTAATCCAATCTCTGAGGAAAACTAGAAAATTCATTGCATTGCTTCCCAATGAGTGTCGGTTGTCTCCAAGCTGCTGTCATCCCTGACTAAAGGCGCTCTCTGATACAACAGTTGACATTTGAACATTCAAGATATCTCTAGCTAATCTTGAAAGCACAGAATATTGTGTTTCATTACTCCTCCACCAATCCAACGTATTGATCCGTCGTCTGCGATCCTCTAGTGCCTTCCGAAGATAATATTTCAGCTCTTCCCGATAAGTTGATGTGTAAGTTCTCTCATCAACACTGTTCCAACAATTTAAATCATAAAATGAATTAGAAAAATCACTATGTACCAGCCTTTGAGAAGATAATGGCTCCTCGGGAGGATGAGGAGCGACAGTTGGAGTGATATTTATAGGTATGACTAAATCAAATAAATCAACATAGTGATTACATAATTTTTCTATGTAATCCTTTGCATCAGCCGTAGCCGTCCACAAATCAGGTTGTACTTGTTCAGAATCATGATTAGTATTTATTTCTAAGTTAATATAAATAAGAGTACTAAAGTGGCACATATTATTATATTTCATGCACGGATTTAGCATAGCACCAACCAAATAAATAGGGGGAATCGGGAAAAAATATTTTTTAAATTTCGTAACATGGCGCCAAAAGCTTCTTTATAACCTTCTTTATTTTTATATTCTTTGAGCAAACCAGAAATATCGGCTATAGATGCCAAAATATTACAAACAGTAGGATAATAAGCACCGAAAAATTCAACCGTAGCTACATAAATTTTTTCTAAAAACTTAACAAGATCATTAATTACAACCCAATCAGAATTATGTAGCATGCAATCAGTAGAATCAATAAATGAACCGCAATGTTGGTTAAAAGTTAGTGTAATAGGAATTCTATATTTATAACAAGTTTTTAAAAATTCATACGTAGAATTCCATCTAGTATCAATTTCCTCAGGCATCAAAATCGGTGTAAGTCCATTATCTTGACATTTAACTTTAATTTCTCTAATTCTCGATCTACGATTATTTCCTTGAATAAAACCAACGGCAAGATGAATTTTTTCAATATAAAGCTCAAAAAACTCAAGACCATCTTTTACAATTAAATTATATATATGACATGCACACTTAATATGAAAAATTTCAGGCAAGGACGGAGATAGCGTAGATTTTATTTTTGTTATAGTAGTCTTGTTGTTAGAAACATTATCAAAAGCAATACATAAAATTTTATTTTCAATACCATAATATCCTGCAATTTTAACAATAGAATCAGCAATAAATTGTCCAGTATGTTTACGATCTTCATCATATAAAAAAGCAAGAATACGTTTTTGCATCACGAAATTACTATCCATCCAATGACAAGTAACGGTTAAATAATCATTTTTATTTACAGCACGACCAAGATCAAAAGTTAGGGACAATCAACATTGAATATTTTTTAACAATGTTGATAAATAAAAACAATATTGTGAATGGAGTCTAAAAATATCAGACGGACAGGTAGTTCTAGGAATACCGTTAAACATAAGATTGTAAATTGATTGTATATAACGAATAAAGACATCAGAAGAAGGAAAACTAAAAGGCAAACAACCCACAACTACCATTTTAGCTATTTCTTCCCGGTCCCTCAATTTATTATATTTCTTCGCTACGTGACCGGTTGCTGGGTCCATTCTAGTTTGCGTTGGCCCACCAACATCCTCACCACCTTGTGTAATATTTAACTCTCTTTTGTGATCTTCAGCTATATGTCTCATTAACGTACCCGTACCCCCTTGCTTGCCTCCACTTCTTTGCTTATATATTTGTCGACAAATATTGCATTGCACCTCAATATCTGATATACGTCCAAAAAATTGCCATGCAACACTAGTTCTTTTACGAGGTCTTGGGGCACTGGGAGGACGGGGAGGGAGATTAACCGATTCAAATCTAACATTAGCATCTCCTACTGCGGGTGTCTTAGCAATATTTTCATTAGCTTCGTCTAAATTAACCGCATCTACTTCATTTTCTTCTTCTATACCATAATTTTTCTGAGCTTCTACATAATCCATATCGTGAGCACCTACACCTATTTCTTCCTCAAAAGGTGTACCAAGCGGTCTAGGAGGCGAAGGCACACGGGTATATCTACTACTTAAACTACCTCTACTGCTAGTAATTCACTTTTTACTACCACTACCACTTCCGGGATAAAATTTTTTAACACCTTTAGTAGCGAGGTTTCTTAGTTTATCCATAATATAAATTAAATTAAACTAAAAATATTTAAAATACACAAATATAATAAAATTAAATATTAAACAATTAATACAATAAATAAAAATTAAACGTAAGATATGGAACGACAATACCAAATTTTGAAAGTATCCGAAGGTTGCGACTTTGGAAACTTCCGCTCATACTTTGTAAACGAAAAATTAAAAAATTAAAGTGAACACTTTAAGAAATTAAATATATTGAATATTTGAGAATTGAGAATTGAGATTGGAGAGAGAATGAGATTTGAGAGAGTGAAAAATTATGTGAAAAATGATTTGAAGTTGTAGGGTATTTATAGAATTTTTTTTGGGATTAAAAAATATTTTTTAAAGTTTTTTTTTTAATAAATGGACCCAAACTAGCCGTTTGGACCCAAAAACGGCTATATAGCCGTTGGGCCAATGGCTAGTTTGGCCCAAAATCCTTTTTTTTTTTTAAAAAAGGTTTCCGGGCCGATTAACTGGAGGGCCTGGACCGGGCTTGGTTTGGGCTGGGTTAGTCGGGCCCATTTGAAAAAAATAACCGGCCCGGGACCCAAAACCCTAAAGCCCTAGGGCTTACCTGGCTGGGTCAAACCGGGCCGGGTTAGTTACAAGGGCCGGGTCGCCCCGACCCACTTGACACCCTTACTGCCAACTAGTCCTTGCCAAACGGCATTTATTGATGAAATGGGAATTACATACTCTCTGGTTTTAGAGAAAATACATAAAGATCCTCTGATCTTATTTGAGTTTTTCAAAAAGATATTTAAATTTTATTTTTGACTATTATCCTACAATTTTACTTTAATCCACTGTAAATACATTATTTTGATCATATTCTTCAGCAACCTTTAGATGTGCGGTTGGCACTCTCTCTTTAAATAGTAATTTAATTATTAAAAGGTTGGGTTTAACTCAATAACTCGATCCAATTCTAATAAATATCCCCAAACACATTCTCATTCGTTTTTCATTTCTCTCTCTCTGCTTTGATTTTTCTTTCCTTTCTTTCGCAACATACACTCTAAGCTCACATTCGAAGGAGATTGAAGGTCTTTAGGAGATAAATTTATTGGGAAAAATATGTATTAACCTAAGAGTAGAGGATTTTACGAATTAGGGATTTGTGCATTTTAGTTTTGATGTCTCTAACGTTTGAAGGCTTTTCGAAGTTGTGTTTTTTAAGGGGAATTTATTTTAGGTCATAATTTAGTGAAATTGATGCAAATATGAACATATTGA
>NW_025884174.1:0-4137 GCF_002878395.1 Capsicum annuum
CTTTGGTTTGGGATGAAGTTATTCATAGTAATGAATGGCACTTTGATTCTATCACCCAACCCCTGCGCACCTACCCCGAAAAATCTCAAATACAACAAGTTATTCAGCATTCTAATGGCTCGATTGCTTTAAAATTCCTCGGCTTTCACACTCCTCATAACTCTTCGTTTCGACGGTCTGTCTCGCATCGAGCTTCCACCTCAAAAACCCAGGAGGGCAGTGACGACAATGATAATAACAATGACAAGGGCAAAGTAAGAGGAGTAGACTTCTCTGGCCCCGTCCCAAAATTTTATTATCAGCAATCCACTAGGGTCCATGAGTCCCTAGAACCTGAAAATTATGATCCAGGCAGTCCTACAGCCTCAGATATGGAACCTCCCCCTTCCATACCCCGTCAGAAAATTAGGACTGATCCCAGCCTACTCATCATCAAAGTTGATGAAGAGTACACTCAATACCTAAAGGCTCTTGAAGTACGCTGGTATCACCCGAAGGATGCCGTAAAAAGGAAGTGGTACACCAGTACCTATTCTAAGGAACAACAACAGGAGTTCGATCGGTTATGGATAGCCGATATGAAACAACTCTGATGTGACATAGAATTCTTTCGGTGGTTTGAGTTCACCGGTAGAAAGGAAAACCAAAATGAATCCCTTAACGTTATCATTAACAAATGGTATACCCAGAGTAACAAGATAGTTGAATCAGTTACTCCTCCTCTCGAAGGGATAAAAATCAAACATTCAAATGAAGTCCTCAATGCTTCCCCCTTCAAGAAGAAACATAATAGGCCTCTTTCAGCCCCTATCAATAAAGACCTTGATAGGATAGTTGAACAAAACAACTATACTAATCAGGTCCTTCACACTATCTCCCAGCAAATAGGAGAAGCTAAAAACTCGATACATCCTTTTAGCTCCCCTGCTCCTAAAAAGGGCACTCCAGGTCCCAATCCTATAACCAATCCCATCTTCAAGATTCCTGAATTCCAAAAGGAGAAATTCCCAAATCTCAGTGATGACTTCAAGGTTTCAGGAAAAATATTGGAGCAAATCAACGATAAGCTTTCTAAGTTTAAAATTTCTGAGAAAGCTGAGTCTAGCAATCAGAAAAAACTATCTTGCTAAACTTACCAGTGATCGTTTTTCTACAAAGAAAAACTACTACAAAAAACCTTCTCCTCCAGACGTTCAATTCGAGGAAAATCCCTACCTCTCTACCTTCAACCATGATTCGACAAACCTGCAGAACCATCTATTGCTGATCTCAAAGGCGAAATCTCCACCCTAAAGGGAGAAATCAAGAATCTGAAAATCCGTCTTGACCAAGTAGAGCTTAACGTTCTTACAGATCAAGTTCTAAAAAGTATTTCTCCCCCAAAAAAGATTTCTCCTCCAGAGTCTCCTAAGGCCTTCCCAAATGACCATCTTAGAGAACCTGAGCCTAGTTCCTTTCCTGGCTCAGACTCTCCCTCCACGTCCGGCAAACCTATTACGGCCATAAAAGCCTACGGCGAACACATAGCCGTAAAAATTATCATAAACAAAGACTTTGTTCTTAACAAAGTCGCACTCTTCGATACAGGTGCTGATAGTAATTTATCGTTAAAGGGCTAGTACCTACAAAGTACCTTCAAAAGAGTACCTCTCGTCTTTACTCGGCCACAGGAGAGAAAATAAAAATCCATGATCAACTCTCTAAAGCTCATGTCTGTAACAATGGCATTTGCCTTGTTAATGGGTTCGTCATCACCGAAGATATCACTGAAGATATCATTCTAGGAATTCCTTTCGTCAACCAGATTCGACCTTACTGGAGTGACTACGATGGAATGCGTACAACTCTTTTAAACCAAAATTTATTCTTTCCTTTATTAAGGCCCCTCTCCCCAGAAGAAGGTAACCTTATTAAAGATAGAACTGTGTTTAAAATTAACAGACTCTTTTCTCACATCAATTTTCTTAAACAAGATATTCATGTCAAGAAAATTGAGCAGTCCCTAAAAACCCCGGAGATGATTACCAAAATATCTAATCTCCAAAAACATTTTGAGAAAGAAATCTGTTCCGATTTTCCTAATGCCTTTTGGGAACGGAAAAAACCCTTGGTTGAACTTCCTTACATTCCAAGGTTTGACGAACAATCCATTCCTACTAAAGCTAGACCCATCCAAATGAACCAAGAAATTATGGAAATCTGCAAAAAGGAGATTGGCCATCTTCTAAAGAATGGTATTATTAGAAGCTCTAACTCCCCCTGGAGTTGTTCTGCCTTTTATGTCAATAACACTGCAGAAAAGGAGCGCGGCACTCCTAGACTTGTAATAAATTACAAGCCCTTGAATGCGGTGTTAAAATGGATCAGACATCCGATCCCTAACAAAAGGGATCTTTTGAAAAGAACTTTCAAGGCCAACCTTTACAGTAAATTTGATATGAAGTCAGGATTCTGGCAGATTCAAATAGCTGAAAAGGATAAATACAAAACAGCATTCAATGTCCCTTTTGGGCATTATGAATGGAATTTTTTGCCTTTTGGTCTCAAAAAGGCTCCATCAGAGTTTCAAAACATTATGAACAATATTTTCAATCCTTATACTTATATGTCAATTGTTTATATTGATGATATGCTTATCTTCTCGGAGAACATTGATTCCCATTTTAAACATTTAAACACCTTTTTTAAAATTGTTAAATTTAATGGTTTGGTTGTAAGTGCCAAAAAGATGAAGCTCTTCCAGACATCTATAAGATTCTTAGGGCATGATCTTTACCAGGGTAGTTATAAACCTATTTGTAGAGCCATTGAGTTCTCCACCAAATTTCCTAATGAAATTACTGATAAAACTCAACTCCAGAGGTTTCTAGGAAGTCTAAATTATGTTGCAGATTTTATCCATAACATTAGGCAGGTCTGTGAACCTCTTTACAAAAGACTCAAGAAAACCCCAGTTCCTTGGAGTACTGATGAAACCAATGTTGTCATCAAAATCAAAAGCTTGGTCCAGAACCTTCCTTGCTTAGGCATTCCTAACCCGGAAGCCTCCATGATAGTTGAAACTGATGCTTCAGATATAGGGTATGGGGGTATACTGAAGCAAAAGGTCAATGAAAGTTCTCCTGAACAGTTAGTCAGGTTTAGATCCGGAATATGGAATATTGGACAAAGAAATTACAGCATTGTTAAAAAAGAAATTTTATCTATAGTGCTATGTATCACGAAATTTCAAGACGGCCTTGTTAATAAAGAATTTTTACTTAGGGTAGATTGTAAATCTGCTAAAGAAATTTTGCAAAAAGATGTTAAAAACCTTGTTTCAAAACAAATATTTGCTAGATGGCAAGCTCTCCTATCTAGCTTTGATTTTCAAATTGAATTTATTAAAGGAGAAAATAACTCCCTTCCCGATTTCCTAACAAGAGAATTTTTACAGGGCCACCATGAGACCCACAACACTGGGAAAAATCACAGTCAACACCAATCGTCCAGATCAAACTAAAATGGCTAGACCATTTGATTTGCCACCTACAGCATCAGCTCCCTTGAGGCCATCAGTCCCACAGAGGCCTGAACTAAAGACGGAACAACATTCACCGTTCCAGAATAAGTATGCAGGTTTGGCGGAGTTTCCAAAGCTTCCTCCACCGATGCCATCCAAATTGGTGGACCTTAAGACTAACAAACCCTTTGATAAAGGGTCATCGTCAAGCTCATCGGTACAGTCTAAACAAAGCTATGCCATGAAATCTCCAGAATCCTTTGCACAGGCCGTGGACCCTGCAGTAACTAAAATAGCACCTACTCCTCCTATCAAAAAGGAATTCAAATTCATTAACACTCAGGTAATGCCTATTATCGCCTTAGATAAGGAGTATGAGGGATATCCTCTCGAACAACTCATTAAGCCAGTCTACAATGACAAAAATTTTGTGGATACTGAGAGTCCACTTAAAACCCAAAGATTTTATGAAGCCATTCTGGTAGATACGGATTCTATCGAAGTCGAGCATTCAATGAACGAAAGGAATCCGGAATTTATCGATTATTCAAGATTCACCATCAAAAGGGTATTAACCCTATTCAACCGGTTTGCAGATCACCTGCACACTCCTATCGCCCTATCTATGCCACATA
>NW_025884175.1:0-447 GCF_002878395.1 Capsicum annuum
ATGATTAAGAAAAATTAATATCACACCATTCTTTATTAAAATTGAAAGAAGAAACAAATATAATTTAGAAAAAAAAAATTTCCTTTTTTTTTTTTTTAAAAATAAATAAATAAACAAATAAAAACTAAAAAATGAAACTTATTTAAAATGTGACTCTATTTTTGTAGTCTTTTTTTTTTCAGAATTTTTTAAAAAATAAGTTAAATTTAGAATATCTAATTTGGACCCTAAAATGAAATTGAACACTAAATGGCAAAAACACTTAGATTTGGTAAAAAAAAATTAGGTGTTTACGGTATCAACTTGCGAAAAGATAGAAAGGAAATGTTCAGTGCCCTTTTCACCTTTTTTTTAGTCTCTTTACTCTTTTGTTGATTCTCCCAACCAAAATACCCATGTAAAAATAAGATGCCTATTTTCGAAGTAAAATTTTCAGAAGAAAATGCA
>NW_025884175.1:547-2558 GCF_002878395.1 Capsicum annuum
AAATAAATTTAGTAAAAATAAGTTAAATTTAGAATATCTAATTTGGACCCTAAAACGAAATTGAACACTAAATGACAAAAACACTTAGGTTTGATAAAAAAAATTAGGTGTTTACAGTATCAACTTGCGAAAAGATAGAAAGGAAATGTTCAGTGCCCTTTTCACCTTTTTTTTAGTCTCTTTACTCTTTTGTTGATTCTCCCAACCAAAATACCCATGTAAAAATAAGATGCCTATTTTCGAAGTAAAATTTTCAGAAGAAAATGCAATGGCAAGATCATACTGAATATAAAATTTCATGTTTTAAAATACAAATTTCCTAATTATATCGATTTTCTATTAATTTTGTTTATATATATATATATATATATATATATATATATATATATATGTATATATTCAAGACCTTTTTTAAGTGTGTTTATTTTAATATATTTTAACTCTCCTTAATGAAAATAATGGTTTCGCTACTAATGATACTTGTGTGAATCTGAATAAGTCGGGTCACCCTTTAATGACCATATCCAATAACAATTATGTGGTCAGTAAAGTAGGTTAAGTATCTTTGTTCTTGGGTTCAAAATACTAAATACTAGATGACATCTTTTCATCTGTTTTAGGCTCAGTGGACAGAGTTATCTGATATATATTGTTGTAGGAGGTGTTAGGTACCTCATAAAATTAGTTGAGGTATGCGCAAACTAGTTCAAATACCTCAATTATAAAAATAAACATAATTGCGTGAATTCAAATTAGTTGTTTCAACAAATTTCGTATACCAGATGACTGACCAAGCTGGAAACAAAGTTTAATTGAACGAAGGACTAGGAATAAATAAAGATGGCATGGTGTCGTTCTTTTTAGGTGTGGTCCAAAGTAGATGCCTTGTGACACAAAATATAATTGCAAATAAATATGAGTTGTATTAATCTCTAGGCAAAATAACCTTCCGAACTTGTAATATGTCGATTTTGTAAGTTGGACACTTCTACTTACATATTTGTCATCTGACCCCTGAACCCACTAAAAAATAATATTTCAAATTCTTTGATCATTAACTTTGCCTGTGTGGCATTAACGTGCTGACTGGGACTTGGAGATTGTAGTCACTCTTTTAATATAATATTTTAATTAATATAATATTTTAATTATATTAAAATAATTTAAAAAAAGGATTAAAACTTTTTTTCAATTTTTTAATTTAAAAATATTTTAAAAAATTAGAAAGTAATAATTAAAAATAAAAAATAAAAAACCCCCCAAACCCCCTCCCTCGTCCAACCACTACCCTACCCCACCCCAGCCCTCGTCCCAGCCCCCAACCCCACCCAGCCCCATCCCAGCCACCCCCATCCTACCCCAGCCCCCGTCCCAGCACCCACCCCACCCCAGCCCCCGTTCTGAGCTCCCCACCCTACCCAGCCTCATCCCAGCCACCCTCACCCCACCCCAGCCCCGTCCAAACCCTACCCCACCGCCGTCCACCAGTCCCTCACCCCCACCGACTGCCATGAACATTGTAAAATAACAATTGCAATTGCAAAGTGCAACTTCTCAAGCCTAAAGTACAACAATTCACACAACATAAAAAGAAACAAATCAATATAATCGAATAGAATTTTGAGAAATTTTTTTCCAAACAATCAACACAACCAACAAGAATCAGAAGATGAAGATAAAGAACCAACAAGAAACAAACAAACAAATGACGTGGTTTTCTTTCTTCTTCGATTCTCACTTCTCAATTTTTCCAAACAAACAACAAAAATCTAATCACCAGCTGCTACAAATTGAGTAATCCTGAGATCATCATCATCTTCAACAACAACCAAAGCTCAAACACAGATAAACAGGTGAACGAAAAGCTTCAAGAACCGCCACAAATTGTGCAACAAAAGAAAAAAATAGTACTTTTTTTTGGCCTCTTAGTACTTTGAGCGTTTCTTTTCAATTTTTTCAAAGAGTGAGAAGAATAAGAAGATTAAAATGATGAAGGAAAAGAAGGATAAGA
>NW_025884176.1:0-3359 GCF_002878395.1 Capsicum annuum
AACAACAAAAACGTACAAAAACTTTGGGACCACTTTAAAACTAAACAACAAATACAAAACAATATTTTAGACCCCTAAGACGACATAGGTGAAATTACTAATAAAGACCCTAATACCAAAAACAACTTGAATTTGACTTAAAGCAGACACCACCCTACAATGACAGACACATAAAAGACTCAAACTGAATATAGATAAGCAACGCTTTTTTCGACTGGTGCTCTGCATGATGACCCTGGCTGAGATGGACCTGCCTGTGAAGTTCTCTTTCTCCCATTTGAACTTTGTAGCATATCCTGTAAAGATACCCTGATATTGGGGAAGAAGCTTCGGGCCCGTATTCCTGCCTCTTGAGGAGTGCACTTGGAAAGATTATTCTGACACCTTTCTACCGTCTTGAACAAATCTGCTAAATGAACTCTCAGTGTTTCCACTTTGGACCCTACACTTTCATCCTGATGGTCGTCTACTATGTATTCTTCCTGTATTCTTCCTGTATTCTCCCTCTAAGTTGCACTGGTAAGGTTTGACTGATACCCCGAGGGATAGATTGAAGCCAGACCCTATATTCCTGAGTGTACCCTGAATTATCCAAACTTTCTTTGAGTGTGTCCACACCTAGCTTTGTTGCATGCTTCCAAAACTGCTCGTACTTGCTCTCACCTAAGGCTTGGTCCTTGAAGTACTCAATATCCTTCAGAAGATCCACTGCTGGCGGCACGTCCTGCAGCTTACCCAACTAGCAAAGTACCCTAGAAGGACTGTATGGTTTAGTGCAATTGAGCCCTAACATAACTAAAGGGAGCTGCGTCTAACAACCCAACAAGATTATCTTCAGTCGAAGCCACAGATAAGTCCACAAAATGTTATCCTCGATTCTTGATTCAAGAAATTCAATCCAAGCCTCGACTCCCATGGGTAGCGAGAATTTATCCAAATGCAACCTGGAGTCCATGGCTTTCACTCGATTGGGAATAAAACAGTCTACCACGTATGGTCTAACTAAAGAAGGCGCATGCAAATGCTCCATCATCCATAACTGCAATATCAGGTTACTGCTCTCAAAAAATCTCACCCCCCCTTCACTTCGGTTAAAGACTTATATATTTCTGTTAAGATCATGGGTATGAGAGTGAACCTGCCCTTTTGATTAATGCCCTTGTCATTTTGATCCTTATAAAATAGAGCCATCACTACAGATTGCAAATGGGTATTAATACGTCTTTCTTCTAGTGGAAACACTAAAATGCCTAATAAAGCGAGGGTGAAGATTTCAAGATGCTTTCTCTCCCACTTCTCCTTAGTCACGTGAAATTCATCCCAAAAATAATCAAAACCTTCTGAGGGCCCGAATCTAGCGAACAAAAAATCTAAGGAAACCCACGAATCACTTAAACAACCCAAACGGATACCCTTACTTTTTAAACCATAAGACTGCAAAAATCTCACGCCAGTATGATTTCATGCTCGGATCATATCCTTCTCGATATAGGGCAAATGAAACAAACCGGATATTTCTGCCAAAGTAGGAGTCATTTCACATTCTCCAAACCTGAACACCAAACTACTTTGATCCCAAAAGGTCAACAAAGCCTCTATTAAAACTGGACGAGGGGTAATATGCAGAAGTTTCGTAAGATCACCTAATATTTTAATCAGTTTCTGCCGATCAACATAGTTAAACATTTCCCACCACTTGATTAACTTTTTGGGCACCTTGACAACCATCAGAACTCTAGACTTGGTGGATAAATTCATCCTGTAATAACACATAAGACGTTATCTCAAAAATTCGACAGGAGTAGAAGATTCCCAACCCTTGGGATTTTCGACGCAAGCACATGTCAATGGGACAGACCACATTCATGACTCCAATTTTCCAAACAGAAGTACTGAGCGAAATTAGTCTACTTGGCAAACAACTCTAAATTACGGGGCGAGAGACCTAGGCTAATACTAAGACAAAGGCCAACACAAAGAATACCGGACCCACCAAGGGTTGCCTACGTATCCCAGCCCGAGGGAAGGGAATCAGGTATGCGTAGTTCATCCAGATTGGATAATTAACGATTAACTAATAAATTGACCCTAACTTAAGAGACACAACCAAAAACAAATGAATAAAAACTTTTTGGATTTTCAACTAGACATTTCAACTAAGATTGACACCACCAATTATGAAAAAAAATCTTTTTGGTATTTTGTTTTTGACCAATAAGTAGAAAAAGTAAACAAAACCTTTTTTTTTTTGAATTTACGGTACTTTGAGAAGACAAATGCAAAACGTAAAAAAAATCTTTTTGAGTTTTTGGATTGTGAAGAACAAAAGCCATAAATAATTCTAAAATAAACTATGACATTCCTTTTGATTCATTCTTTTCGACTCATCATTTTTTTAATCAGTCCGTCAAATAACCACGTTACCCTTAAAGATGCAACAGTTACCAAGTAGGGATGCTTTAGAGGTGAGTCTCCTACAAAGGGCTATGTGGGTCCCGCTAGGTCTCCGTATGATGCACATAAGCATGTCCTAAAGGCTAACCTACACTATGGTTCACTAACAAGGCTGTTTGGGGGAGCGTATGGTCGATAGTGGCTGCTTTGCTTTCCACCTACTCCATAACACCGATGGCTCCCCCCTAAAATAAGGGTTATTCAACTAGAGGTTGTGTACAACACGTGTACTATAGACTTATTGCAGAAAGAAGGCCAGGGGGTGGACTCATGATGACAGATATAAAGCGGTAACACATAGGATAAATACTATAAACAAAGAGCACGAAAACGCACAAAAGTGAAAAAAATAACACACACAATAATCACAAACAATGCTTATACACTCGTAATGTCAAACACAGCCGATACGACTCCAAAATATAGCTCGAATTCTGAAAACTTATCATTGTCCCCAGCAGAGTCGCCAGAGCTATCACACCCCTTTTTTGACTCCAAAAAAAATGGTTATAATTTAATGTTCGAAAGGGTTTTCTTATTTAAGTGACAAGAAATGAAAATTTATTTCGGAAAAATATTATTAATATTTTTTATTCAGAGTCGCCACTTGGCATAATCTGGTATGCCAAGTCACCATTGGAAAATCCTTTTCAAAACCATTTGACTCTTTAAACTGGTTTGCGAGCAGAGATTCCGGCTAAGGAATTCTGTTGACCGAGGGGAAGGTGTTAGGCACACCTCGATCCCGTGGTTCAACCACGGTCGCTTGGTAGAGTGTATCGATAATTTTTTGAAACTAAGAAATGTATAAACCACACAAAAGTACTCAAAATAATCAAACAATAAACAAAACAAAACAATCCAAAATGTAAAGTCCAGTCCAATTATACAGTCCAAAAATAGAA
>NW_025884176.1:3459-4149 GCF_002878395.1 Capsicum annuum
ACCATTTGACTCTTTAAACTGGTTTGCGAGCAGAGATTCCGGCTAAGGAATTCTGTTGACCGAGGGGAAGGTGTTAGGCACCCCTCGATCCCGTGGTTCAACCATGGTCGCTTGGTAGAGTGTATCGATAATTTTTTGACACTAAGAAATGTATAAACCACACAAAAGTACGCAAAATAATCAAACAATAAACAAAACAAAACAATCCAAAATGTAAAGTCCAGTCCAATTATACATTCCAAAAATAGAAAAATACGAAAATATAAATCCTATTCTAAACTAAATCTAGACTAAGCTCTAATGCCTTACCTGATGCCGCGGGCCTTCATCATGATCATTTCCGCCAACATAATACATCGGGGTATTCCCCGGTGAATAAGTACAGAAGACCTCGGGGCATCCCCCGGCTAAATAAATACATTTGAATCGAATGCGATAAAGTAGAAAACATTCAACACATACTCCTCATTCAAACATCCAACGAAACGCTTATTTCTAAATTTTGCCTTCCCAAACCTACATTTGCCTATCTATTTCAACAAAATTCATGCTTATTCCAAATTAAACCGCTAATAATGAATTAAAACAAATACGTATTCACTTTTATCAATTTTAATTCTGCCCCAAACAATAAATTTTAATTCTCCAAACGAGATATCATTTCATCACATAATCCATAATCAATCCACA